>NW_026046455.1:0-43078 GCF_023864275.1 Schistocerca cancellata
AAAAACCAAGAAAGCACTGTGATTTCGAGTACTCGTGCACTATCGTCAATGCAACGGCAGCAAGGAAAAACTTTCAAAATTGCCGTGACCAGGATTCGAACCTGGGTTATTGCGGCCACAACGCAATGTCCTAACCACTAGACGATCACGGCCACGGAGGCGCCCCCGAAAGCAGCTGGCTGGAATGCAAGTGTCGATACACAGCAAAGCCTAGGCCAAGGTGTACGCCACAGCAGTGGCAGACACGGTCTCCATCACATGCATACGAGCAGATGAACGTGCCTGCGCTGTCGGGACACTAACTACAGTGGTTAGCTGCATTCACCTCCGTGGCAATGTCTTGCAGTCCTCCAAGCCTCTTGACTACAGACATGTGACTCGATAACAAGTGGACAGACGCAGCATCTCTCTCGCCGTCGGGTGTTGCCTCGAATCATACTTAACGTGGCTTTCTGCACGCGTCAGCGTAGCGTCAGTCGAGCAAAGTCGAGACAAGTCGCATAAGAGGAGCAACAAAAACGCGCATTTCCGGTACCGGGAATCGAACCCGGGCCTCCTGGGTGAGAGCCAGGTATCCTAGCCACTAGACTACACCGGATTACAACGCCAGTGCTCCTCCAGCGAACGCAGCAACCACCCACGATTAACTGACGACAACTGTAAAAAATCCACTCTCGCACGCTATAGAACGGCATGCTCTGGACGCATATCGTGGAGACGAACGCCAGCAGTGATGAGAGCAAAAGGCGCCTACAAATCCTGCCGTTGCACCACGTACTGTTCTACGACAATTCACGAAGCAGACGCTCACGCCTTGTTGTGCTGTTTCCTTTGCGGGCAATGAGTGCATGTGACTTCGATGCAGGAAACATTACACGTTTGGCAGCAGTGGGATTCGAACCCACGCCTCCGAAGAGACTTGTGCCTGAAACCAGCGCCTGAGACCGCTCGGCCACGCTACCTACGCAACACGCGCGTCACATGAGCTGCGTCCTACTCCACGAGAACACACAGCAACGGCACAAAAATGAGACGCCAAAATTGGCAACGGTGGGATTCGAACCCACGCCTCCGAAGAGACTGGTGCCTAAAACCAGCGCCTTAGACCGCTCGGCCACGTTACCCTTGCAAGAGCGGCGGCAAAACGTTCCCTTTGTACTACAAAGATCACTTCGAAATGGAAGTATCTTGGCAATCGCCGTGCCATGTATTTTCACTGCTCTCCCACTGGAAGCGTCTCTTTAGGCCACCCACAACAAGAAAATGCCGTGCCCGCCATATGGTAGCGACGCCACTTGTCTGTAGCTGTCGTAGTTAAGGAGACAGCATCAAGAGACGTTTTCGTGCCGTGACCAGGTTTCGAACCTGGGCTTTCCGTAACCACTAAAGTATCGTAGCTGTACCTGTCAGGCGGAGCTAGAATGCTCCATGTAACAAACATATGTGAGCTCAAGTACAAACTGCGGCCTGCGGAACACGAGTGAAAAACCAAGAAAGCACTGTGATTTCGAGTACTCGTGCACTATCGTCAATGCAACGGCAGCAAGGAAAAACTTTCAAAATTGCCGTGACCAGGATTCGAACCTGGGTTATTGCGGCCACAACGCAATGTCCTAACCACTAGACGATCACGGCCACGGAGGCGCCCCCGAAAGCAGCTGGCTGGAATGCAAGTGTCGATACACAGCAAAGCCTAGGCCAAGGTGTACGCCACAGCAGTGGCAGACACGGTCTCCATCACATGCATACGAGCAGATGAACGTGCCTGCGCTGTCGGGACACTAACTACAGTGGTTAGCTGCATTCACCTCCGTGGCAATGTCTTGCAGTCCTCCAAGCCTCTTGACTACAGACATGTGACTCGATAACAAGTGGACAGACGCAGCATCTCTCTCGCCGTCGGGTGTTGCCTCGAATCATACTTAACGTGGCTTTCTGCACGCGTCAGCGTAGCGTCAGTCGAGCAAAGTCGAGACAAGTCGCATAAGAGGAGCAACAAAAACGCGCATTTCCGGTACCGGGAATCGAACCCGGGCCTCCTGGGTGAGAGCCAGGTATCCTAGCCACTAGACTACACCGGATTACAACGCCAGTGCTCCTCCAGCGAACGCAGCAACCACCCACGATTAACTGACGACAACTGTAAAAAATCCACTCTCGCACGCTATAGAACGGCATGCTCTGGACGCATATCGTGGAGACGAACGCCAGCAGTGATGAGAGCAAAAGGCGCCTACAAATCCTGCCGTTGCACCACGTACTGTTCTACGACAATTCACGAAGCAGACGCTCACGCCTTGTTGTGCTGTTTCCTTTGCGGGCAATGAGTGCATGTGACTTCGATGCAGGAAACATTACACGTTTGGCAGCAGTGGGATTCGAACCCACGCCTCCGAAGAGACTTGTGCCTGAAACCAGCGCCTGAGACCGCTCGGCCACGCTACCTACGCAACACGCGCGTCACATGAGCTGCGTCCTACTCCACGAGAACACACAGCAACGGCACAAAAATGAGACGCCAAAATTGGCAACGGTGGGATTCGAACCCACGCCTCCGAAGAGACTGGTGCCTAAAACCAGCGCCTTAGACCGCTCGGCCACGTTACCCTTGCAAGAGCGGCGGCAAAACGTTCCCTTTGTACTACAAAGATCACTTCGAAATGGAAGTATCTTGGCAATCGCCGTGCCATGTATTTTCACTGCTCTCCCACTGGAAGCGTCTCTTTAGGCCACCCACAACAAGAAAATGCCGTGCCCGCCATATGGTAGCGACGCCACTTGTCTGTAGCTGTCGTAGTTAAGGAGACAGCATCAAGAGACGTTTTCGTGCCGTGACCAGGTTTCGAACCTGGGCTTTCCGTAACCACTAAAGTATCGTAGCTGTACCTGTCAGGCGGAGCTAGAATGCTCCATGTAACAAACATATGTGAGCTCAAGTACAAACTGCGGCCTGCGGAACACGAGTGAAAAACCAAGAAAGCACTGTGATTTCGAGTACTCGTGCACTATCGTCAATGCAACGGCAGCAAGGAAAAACTTTCAAAATTGCCGTGACCAGGATTCGAACCTGGGTTATTGCGGCCACAACGCAATGTCCTAACCACTAGACGATCACGGCCACGGAGGCGCCCCCGAAAGCAGCTGGCTGGAATGCAAGTGTCGATACACAGCAAAGCCTAGGCCAAGGTGTACGCCACAGCAGTGGCAGACACGGTCTCCATCACATGCATACGAGCAGATGAACGTGCCTGCGCTGTCGGGACACTAACTACAGTGGTTAGCTGCATTCACCTCCGTGGCAATGTCTTGCAGTCCTCCAAGCCTCTTGACTACAGACATGTGACTCGATAACAAGTGGACAGACGCAGCATCTCTCTCGCCGTCGGGTGTTGCCTCGAATCATACTTAACGTGGCTTTCTGCACGCGTCAGCGTAGCGTCAGTCGAGCAAAGTCGAGACAAGTCGCATAAGAGGAGCAACAAAAACGCGCATTTCCGGTACCGGGAATCGAACCCGGGCCTCCTGGGTGAGAGCCAGGTATCCTAGCCACTAGACTACACCGGATTACAACGCCAGTGCTCCTCCAGCGAACGCAGCAACCACCCACGATTAACTGACGACAACTGTAAAAAATCCACTCTCGCACGCTATAGAACGGCATGCTCTGGACGCATATCGTGGAGACGAACGCCAGCAGTGATGAGAGCAAAAGGCGCCTACAAATCCTGCCGTTGCACCACGTACTGTTCTACGACAATTCACGAAGCAGACGCTCACGCCTTGTTGTGCTGTTTCCTTTGCGGGCAATGAGTGCATGTGACTTCGATGCAGGAAACATTACACGTTTGGCAGCAGTGGGATTCGAACCCACGCCTCCGAAGAGACTTGTGCCTGAAACCAGCGCCTGAGACCGCTCGGCCACGCTACCTACGCAACACGCGCGTCACATGAGCTGCGTCCTACTCCACGAGAACACACAGCAACGGCACAAAAATGAGACGCCAAAATTGGCAACGGTGGGATTCGAACCCACGCCTCCGAAGAGACTGGTGCCTAAAACCAGCGCCTTAGACCGCTCGGCCACGTTACCCTTGCAAGAGCGGCGGCAAAACGTTCCCTTTGTACTACAAAGATCACTTCGAAATGGAAGTATCTTGGCAATCGCCGTGCCATGTATTTTCACTGCTCTCCCACTGGAAGCGTCTCTTTAGGCCACCCACAACAAGAAAATGCCGTGCCCGCCATATGGTAGCGACGCCACTTGTCTGTAGCTGTCGTAGTTAAGGAGACAGCATCAAGAGACGTTTTCGTGCCGTGACCAGGTTTCGAACCTGGGCTTTCCGTAACCACTAAAGTATCGTAGCTGTACCTGTCAGGCGGAGCTAGAATGCTCCATGTAACAAACATATGTGAGCTCAAGTACAAACTGCGGCCTGCGGAACACGAGTGAAAAACCAAGAAAGCACTGTGATTTCGAGTACTCGTGCACTATCGTCAATGCAACGGCAGCAAGGAAAAACTTTCAAAATTGCCGTGACCAGGATTCGAACCTGGGTTATTGCGGCCACAACGCAATGTCCTAACCACTAGACGATCACGGCCACGGAGGCGCCCCCGAAAGCAGCTGGCTGGAATGCAAGTGTCGATACACAGCAAAGCCTAGGCCAAGGTGTACGCCACAGCAGTGGCAGACACGGTCTCCATCACATGCATACGAGCAGATGAACGTGCCTGCGCTGTCGGGACACTAACTACAGTGGTTAGCTGCATTCACCTCCGTGGCAATGTCTTGCAGTCCTCCAAGCCTCTTGACTACAGACATGTGACTCGATAACAAGTGGACAGACGCAGCATCTCTCTCGCCGTCGGGTGTTGCCTCGAATCATACTTAACGTGGCTTTCTGCACGCGTCAGCGTAGCGTCAGTCGAGCAAAGTCGAGACAAGTCGCATAAGAGGAGCAACAAAAACGCGCATTTCCGGTACCGGGAATCGAACCCGGGCCTCCTGGGTGAGAGCCAGGTATCCTAGCCACTAGACTACACCGGATTACAACGCCAGTGCTCCTCCAGCGAACGCAGCAACCACCCACGATTAACTGACGACAACTGTAAAAAATCCACTCTCGCACGCTATAGAACGGCATGCTCTGGACGCATATCGTGGAGACGAACGCCAGCAGTGATGAGAGCAAAAGGCGCCTACAAATCCTGCCGTTGCACCACGTACTGTTCTACGACAATTCACGAAGCAGACGCTCACGCCTTGTTGTGCTGTTTCCTTTGCGGGCAATGAGTGCATGTGACTTCGATGCAGGAAACATTACACGTTTGGCAGCAGTGGGATTCGAACCCACGCCTCCGAAGAGACTTGTGCCTGAAACCAGCGCCTGAGACCGCTCGGCCACGCTACCTACGCAACACGCGCGTCACATGAGCTGCGTCCTACTCCACGAGAACACACAGCAACGGCACAAAAATGAGACGCCAAAATTGGCAACGGTGGGATTCGAACCCACGCCTCCGAAGAGACTGGTGCCTAAAACCAGCGCCTTAGACCGCTCGGCCACGTTACCCTTGCAAGAGCGGCGGCAAAACGTTCCCTTTGTACTACAAAGATCACTTCGAAATGGAAGTATCTTGGCAATCGCCGTGCCATGTATTTTCACTGCTCTCCCACTGGAAGCGTCTCTTTAGGCCACCCACAACAAGAAAATGCCGTGCCCGCCATATGGTAGCGACGCCACTTGTCTGTAGCTGTCGTAGTTAAGGAGACAGCATCAAGAGACGTTTTCGTGCCGTGACCAGGTTTCGAAACTGGGCTTTCCGTAACCACTAAAGTATCGTAGCTGTACCTGTCAGGCGGAGCTAGAATGCTCCATGTAACAAACATATGTGAGCTCAAGTACAAACTGCGGCCTGCGGAACACGAGTGAAAAACCAAGAAAGCACTGTGATTTCGAGTACTCGTGCACTATCGTCAATGCAACGGCAGCAAGGAAAAACTTTCAAAATTGCCGTGACCAGGATTCGAACCTGGGTTATTGCGGCCACAACGCAATGTCCTAACCACTAGACGATCACGGCCACGGAGGCGCCCCCGAAAGCAGCTGGCTGGAATGCAAGTGTCGATACACAGCAAAGCCTAGGCCAAGGTGTACGCCACAGCAGTGGCAGACACGGTCTCCATCACATGCATACGAGCAGATGAACGTGCCTGCGCTGTCGGGACACTAACTACAGTGGTTAGCTGCATTCACCTCCGTGGCAATGTCTTGCAGTCCTCCAAGCCTCTTGACTACAGACATGTGACTCGATAACAAGTGGACAGACGCAGCATCTCTCTCGCCGTCGGGTGTTGCCACGAATCATACTTAACGTGGCTTTCTGCACGCGTCAGCGTAGCGTCAGTCGAGCAAAGTCGAGACAAGTCGCATAAGAGGAGCAACAAAAACGCGCATTTCCGGTACCGGGAATCGAACCCGGGCCTCCTGGGTGAGAGCCAGGTATCCTAGCCACTAGACTACACCGGATTACAACGCCAGTGCTCCTCCAGCGAACGCAGCAACCACCCACGATTAACTGACGACAACTGTAAAAAATCCACTCTCGCACGCTATAGAACGGCATGCTCTGGACGCATATCGTGGAGACGAACGCCAGCAGTGATGAGAGCAAAAGGCGCCTACAAATCCTGCCGTTGCACCACGTACTGTTCTACGACAATTCACGAAGCAGACGCTCACGCCTTGTTGTGCTGTTTCCTTTGCGGGCAATGAGTGCATGTGACTTCGATGCAGGAAACATTACACGTTTGGCAGCAGTGGGATTCGAACCCACGCCTCCGAAGAGACTTGTGCCTGAAACCAGCGCCTGAGACCGCTCGGCCACGCTACCTACGCAACACGCGCGTCACATGAGCTGCGTCCTACTCCACGAGAACACACAGCAACGGCACAAAAATGAGACGCCAAAATTGGCAATGGTGGGATTCGAACCCACGCCTCCGAAGAGACTGGTGCCTAAAACCAGCGCCTTAGACCGCTCGGCCACGTTACCCTTGCAAGAGCGGCGGCAAAACGTTCCCTTTGTACTACAAAGATCACTTCGAAATGGAAGTATCTTGGCAATCGCCGTGCCATGTATTTTCACTGCTCTCCCACTGGAAGCGTCTCTTTAGGCCACCCACAACAAGAAAATGCCGTGCCCGCCATATGGTAGCGACGCCACTTGTCTGTAGCTGTCGTAGTTAAGGAGACAGCATCAAGAGACGTTTTCGTGCCGTGACCAGGTTTCGAACCTGGGCTTTCCGTAACCACTAAAGTATCGTAGCTGTACCTGTCAGGCGGAGCTAGAATGCTCCATGTAACAAACATATGTGAGCTCAAGTACAAACTGCGGCCTGCGGAACACGAGTGAAAAACCAAGAAAGCACTGTGATTTCGAGTACTCGTGCACTATCGTCAATGCAACGGCAGCAAGGAAAAACTTTCAAAATTGCCGTGACCAGGATTCGAACCTGGGTTATTGCGGCCACAACGCAATGTCCTAACCACTAGACGATCACGGCCACGGAGGCGCCCCCGAAAGCAGCTGGCTGGAATGCAAGTGTCGATACACAGCAAAGCCTAGGCCAAGGTGTACGCCACAGCAGTGGCAGACACGGTCTCCATCACATGCATACGAGCAGATGAACGTGCCTGCGCTGTCGGGACACTAACTACAGTGGTTAGCTGCATTCACCTCCGTGGCAATGTCTTGCAGTCCTCCAAGCCTCTTGACTACAGACATGTGACTCGATAACAAGTGGACAGACGCAGCATCTCTCTCGCCGTCGGGTGTTGCCTCGAATCATACTTAACGTGGCTTTCTGCACGCGTCAGCGTAGCGTCAGTCGAGCAAAGTCGAGACAAGTCGCATAAGAGGAGCAACAAAAACGCGCATTTCCGGTACCGGGAATCGAACCCGGGCCTCCTGGGTGAGAGCCAGGTATCCTAGCCACTAGACTACACCGGATTACAACGCCAGTGCTCCTCCAGCGAACGCAGCAACCACCCACGATTAACTGACGACAACTGTAAAAAATCCACTCTCGCACGCTATAGAACGGCATGCTCTGGACGCATATCGTGGAGACGAACGCCAGCAGTGATGAGAGCAAAAGGCGCCTACAAATCCTGCCGTTGCACCACGTACTGTTCTACGACAATTCACGAAGCAGACGCTCACGCCTTGTTGTGCTGTTTCCTTTGCGGGCAATGAGTGCATGTGACTTCGATGCAGGAAACATTACACGTTTGGCAGCAGTGGGATTCGAACCCACGCCTCCGAAGAGACTTGTGCCTGAAACCAGCGCCTGAGACCGCTCGGCCACGCTACCTACGCAACACGCGCGTCACATGAGCTGCGTCCTACTCCACGAGAACACACAGCAACGGCACAAAAATGAGACGCCAAAATTGGCAACGGTGGGATTCGAACCCACGCCTCCGAAGAGACTGGTGCCTAAAACCAGCGCCTTAGACCGCTCGGCCACGTTACCCTTGCAAGAGCGGCGGCAAAACGTTCCCTTTGTACTACAAAGATCACTTCGAAATGGAAGTATCTTGGCAATCGCCGTGCCATGTATTTTCACTGCTCTCCCACTGGAAGCGTCTCTTTAGGCCACCCACAACAAGAAAATGCCGTGCCCGCCATATGGTAGCGACGCCACTTGTCTGTAGCTGTCGTAGTTAAGGAGACAGCATCAAGAGACGTTTTCGTGCCGTGACCAGGTTTCGAAACTGGGCTTTCCGTAACCACTAAAGTATCGTAGCTGTACCTGTCAGGCGGAGCTAGAATGCTCCATGTAACAAACATATGTGAGCTCAAGTACAAACTGCGGCCTGCGGAACACGAGTGAAAAACCAAGAAAGCACTGTGATTTCGAGTACTCGTGCACTATCGTCAATGCAACGGCAGCAAGGAAAAACTTTCAAAATTGCCGTGACCAGGATTCGAACCTGGGTTATTGCGGCCACAACGCAATGTCCTAACCACTAGACGATCACGGCCACGGAGGCGCCCCCGAAAGCAGCTGGCTGGAATGCAAGTGTCGATACACAGCAAAGCCTAGGCCAAGGTGTACGCCACAGCAGTGGCAGACACGGTCTCCATCACATGCATACGAGCAGATGAACGTGCCTGCGCTGTCGGGACACTAACTACAGTGGTTAGCTGCATTCACCTCCGTGGCAATGTCTTGCAGTCCTCCAAGCCTCTTGACTACAGACATGTGACTCGATAACAAGTGGACAGACGCAGCATCTCTCTCGCCGTCGGGTGTTGCCACGAATCATACTTAACGTGGCTTTCTGCACGCGTCAGCGTAGCGTCAGTCGAGCAAAGTCGAGACAAGTCGCATAAGAGGAGCAACAAAAACGCGCATTTCCGGTACCGGGAATCGAACCCGGGCCTCCTGGGTGAGAGCCAGGTATCCTAGCCACTAGACTACACCGGATTACAACGCCAGTGCTCCTCCAGCGAACGCAGCAACCACCCACGATTAACTGACGACAACTGTAAAAAATCCACTCTCGCACGCTATAGAACGGCATGCTCTGGACGCATATCGTGGAGACGAACGCCAGCAGTGATGAGAGCAAAAGGCGCCTACAAATCCTGCCGTTGCACCACGTACTGTTCTACGACAATTCACGAAGCAGACGCTCACGCCTTGTTGTGCTGTTTCCTTTGCGGGCAATGAGTGCATGTGACTTCGATGCAGGAAACATTACACGTTTGGCAGCAGTGGGATTCGAACCCACGCCTCCGAAGAGACTTGTGCCTGAAACCAGCGCCTGAGACCGCTCGGCCACGCTACCTACGCAACACGCGCGTCACATGAGCTGCGTCCTACTCCACGAGAACACACAGCAACGGCACAAAAATGAGACGCCAAAATTGGCAATGGTGGGATTCGAACCCACGCCTCCGAAGAGACTGGTGCCTAAAACCAGCGCCTTAGACCGCTCGGCCACGTTACCCTTGCAAGAGCGGCGGCAAAACGTTCCCTTTGTACTACAAAGATCACTTCGAAATGGAAGTATCTTGGCAATCGCCGTGCCATGTATTTTCACTGCTCTCCCACTGGAAGCGTCTCTTTAGGCCACCCACAACAAGAAAATGCCGTGCCCGCCATATGGTAGCGACGCCACTTGTCTGTAGCTGTCGTAGTTAAGGAGACAGCATCAAGAGACGTTTTCGTGCCGTGACCAGGTTTCGAACCTGGGCTTTCCGTAACCACTAAAGTATCGTAGCTGTACCTGTCAGGCGGAGCTAGAATGCTCCATGTAACAAACATATGTGAGCTCAAGTACAAACTGCGGCCTGCGGAACACGAGTGAAAAACCAAGAAAGCACTGTGATTTCGAGTACTCGTGCACTATCGTCAATGCAACGGCAGCAAGGAAAAACTTTCAAAATTGCCGTGACCAGGATTCGAACCTGGGTTATTGCGGCCACAACGCAATGTCCTAACCACTAGACGATCACGGCCACGGAGGCGCCCCCGAAAGCAGCTGGCTGGAATGCAAGTGTCGATACACAGCAAAGCCTAGGCCAAGGTGTACGCCACAGCAGTGGCAGACACGGTCTCCATCACATGCATACGAGCAGATGAACGTGCCTGCGCTGTCGGGACACTAACTACAGTGGTTAGCTGCATTCACCTCCGTGGCAATGTCTTGCAGTCCTCCAAGCCTCTTGACTACAGACATGTGACTCGATAACAAGTGGACAGACGCAGCATCTCTCTCGCCGTCGGGTGTTGCCTCGAATCATACTTAACGTGGCTTTCTGCACGCGTCAGCGTAGCGTCAGTCGAGCAAAGTCGAGACAAGTCGCATAAGAGGAGCAACAAAAACGCGCATTTCCGGTACCGGGAATCGAACCCGGGCCTCCTGGGTGAGAGCCAGGTATCCTAGCCACTAGACTACACCGGATTACAACGCCAGTGCTCCTCCAGCGAACGCAGCAACCACCCACGATTAACTGACGACAACTGTAAAAAATCCACTCTCGCACGCTATAGAACGGCATGCTCTGGACGCATATCGTGGAGACGAACGCCAGCAGTGATGAGAGCAAAAGGCGCCTACAAATCCTGCCGTTGCACCACGTACTGTTCTACGACAATTCACGAAGCAGACGCTCACGCCTTGTTGTGCTGTTTCCTTTGCGGGCAATGAGTGCATGTGACTTCGATGCAGGAAACATTACACGTTTGGCAGCAGTGGGATTCGAACCCACGCCTCCGAAGAGACTTGTGCCTGAAACCAGCGCCTGAGACCGCTCGGCCACGCTACCTACGCAACACGCGCGTCACATGAGCTGCGTCCTACTCCACGAGAACACACAGCAACGGCACAAAAATGAGACGCCAAAATTGGCAACGGTGGGATTCGAACCCACGCCTCCGAAGAGACTGGTGCCTAAAACCAGCGCCTTAGACCGCTCGGCCACGTTACCCTTGCAAGAGCGGCGGCAAAACGTTCCCTTTGTACTACAAAGATCACTTCGAAATGGAAGTATCTTGGCAATCGCCGTGCCATGTATTTTCACTGCTCTCCCACTGGAAGCGTCTCTTTAGGCCACCCACAACAAGAAAATGCCGTGCCCGCCATATGGTAGCGACGCCACTTGTCTGTAGCTGTCGTAGTTAAGGAGACAGCATCAAGAGACGTTTTCGTGCCGTGACCAGGTTTCGAAACTGGGCTTTCCGTAACCACTAAAGTATCGTAGCTGTACCTGTCAGGCGGAGCTAGAATGCTCCATGTAACAAACATATGTGAGCTCAAGTACAAACTGCGGCCTGCGGAACACGAGTGAAAAACCAAGAAAGCACTGTGATTTCGAGTACTCGTGCACTATCGTCAATGCAACGGCAGCAAGGAAAAACTTTCAAAATTGCCGTGACCAGGATTCGAACCTGGGTTATTGCGGCCACAACGCAATGTCCTAACCACTAGACGATCACGGCCACGGAGGCGCCCCCGAAAGCAGCTGGCTGGAATGCAAGTGTCGATACACAGCAAAGCCTAGGCCAAGGTGTACGCCACAGCAGTGGCAGACACGGTCTCCATCACATGCATACGAGCAGATGAACGTGCCTGCGCTGTCGGGACACTAACTACAGTGGTTAGCTGCATTCACCTCCGTGGCAATGTCTTGCAGTCCTCCAAGCCTCTTGACTACAGACATGTGACTCGATAACAAGTGGACAGACGCAGCATCTCTCTCGCCGTCGGGTGTTGCCACGAATCATACTTAACGTGGCTTTCTGCACGCGTCAGCGTAGCGTCAGTCGAGCAAAGTCGAGACAAGTCGCATAAGAGGAGCAACAAAAACGCGCATTTCCGGTACCGGGAATCGAACCCGGGCCTCCTGGGTGAGAGCCAGGTATCCTAGCCACTAGACTACACCGGATTACAACGCCAGTGCTCCTCCAGCGAACGCAGCAACCACCCACGATTAACTGACGACAACTGTAAAAAATCCACTCTCGCACGCTATAGAACGGCATGCTCTGGACGCATATCGTGGAGACGAACGCCAGCAGTGATGAGAGCAAAAGGCGCCTACAAATCCTGCCGTTGCACCACGTACTGTTCTACGACAATTCACGAAGCAGACGCTCACGCCTTGTTGTGCTGTTTCCTTTGCGGGCAATGAGTGCATGTGACTTCGATGCAGGAAACATTACACGTTTGGCAGCAGTGGGATTCGAACCCACGCCTCCGAAGAGACTTGTGCCTGAAACCAGCGCCTGAGACCGCTCGGCCACGCTACCTACGCAACACGCGCGTCACATGAGCTGCGTCCTACTCCACGAGAACACACAGCAACGGCACAAAAATGAGACGCCAAAATTGGCAATGGTGGGATTCGAACCCACGCCTCCGAAGAGACTGGTGCCTAAAACCAGCGCCTTAGACCGCTCGGCCACGTTACCCTTGCAAGAGCGGCGGCAAAACGTTCCCTTTGTACTACAAAGATCACTTCGAAATGGAAGTATCTTGGCAATCGCCGTGCCATGTATTTTCACTGCTCTCCCACTGGAAGCGTCTCTTTAGGCCACCCACAACAAGAAAATGCCGTGCCCGCCATATGGTAGCGACGCCACTTGTCTGTAGCTGTCGTAGTTAAGGAGACAGCATCAAGAGACGTTTTCGTGCCGTGACCAGGTTTCGAACCTGGGCTTTCCGTAACCACTAAAGTATCGTAGCTGTACCTGTCAGGCGGAGCTAGAATGCTCCATGTAACAAACATATGTGAGCTCAAGTACAAACTGCGGCCTGCGGAACACGAGTGAAAAACCAAGAAAGCACTGTGATTTCGAGTACTCGTGCACTATCGTCAATGCAACGGCAGCAAGGAAAAACTTTCAAAATTGCCGTGACCAGGATTCGAACCTGGGTTATTGCGGCCACAACGCAATGTCCTAACCACTAGACGATCACGGCCACGGAGGCGCCCCCGAAAGCAGCTGGCTGGAATGCAAGTGTCGATACACAGCAAAGCCTAGGCCAAGGTGTACGCCACAGCAGTGGCAGACACGGTCTCCATCACATGCATACGAGCAGATGAACGTGCCTGCGCTGTCGGGACACTAACTACAGTGGTTAGCTGCATTCACCTCCGTGGCAATGTCTTGCAGTCCTCCAAGCCTCTTGACTACAGACATGTGACTCGATAACAAGTGGACAGACGCAGCATCTCTCTCGCCGTCGGGTGTTGCCTCGAATCATACTTAACGTGGCTTTCTGCACGCGTCAGCGTAGCGTCAGTCGAGCAAAGTCGAGACAAGTCGCATAAGAGGAGCAACAAAAACGCGCATTTCCGGTACCGGGAATCGAACCCGGGCCTCCTGGGTGAGAGCCAGGTATCCTAGCCACTAGACTACACCGGATTACAACGCCAGTGCTCCTCCAGCGAACGCAGCAACCACCCACGATTAACTGACGACAACTGTAAAAAATCCACTCTCGCACGCTATAGAACGGCATGCTCTGGACGAATATTGTGGAGACGAACGCCAGCAGTGATGAGAGCAAAAGGCGCCTACAAATCCTGCCGTTGCACCACGTACTGTTCTACGACAATTCACGAAGCAGACGCTCACGCCTTGTTGTGCTGTTTCCTTTGCGGGCAATGAGTGCATGTGACTTCGATGCAGGAAACATTACACGTTTGGCAGCAGTGGGATTCGAACCCACGCCTCCGAAGAGACTTGTGCCTGAAACCAGCGCCTGAGACCGCTCGGCCACGCTACCTACGCAACACGCGCGTCACATGAGCTGCGTCCTACTCCACGAGAACACACAGCAACGGCACAAAAATGAGACGCCAAAATTGGCAACTGTGGGATTCGAACCCACGCCTCCGAAGAGACTGGTGCCTAAAACCAGCGCCTTAGACCGCTCGGCCACGTTACCCTTGCAAGAGCGGCGGCAAAACGTTCCCTTTGTACTACAAAGATCACTTCGAAATGGAAGTATCTTGGCAATCGCCGTGCCATGTATTTTCACTGCTCTCCCACTGGAAGCGTCTCTTTAGGCCACCCACAACAAGAAAATGCCGTGCCCGCCATATGGTAGCGACGCCACTTGTCTGTAGCTGTCGTAGTTAAGGAGACAGCATCAAGAGACGTTTTCGTGCCGTGACCAGGTTTCGAACCTGGGCTTTCCGTAACCACTAAAGTATCGTAGCTGTACCTGTCAGGCGGAGCTAGAATGCTCCATGTAACAAACATATGTGAGCTCAAGTACAAACTGCGGCCTGCGGAACACGAGTGAAAAACCAAGAAAGCACTGTGATTTCGAGTACTCGTGCACTATCGTCAATGCAACGGCAGCAAGGAAAAACTTTCAAAATTGCCGTGACCAGGATTCGAACCTGGGTTATTGCGGCCACAACGCAATGTCCTAACCACTAGACGATCACGGCCACGGAGGCGCCCACGAAAGCAGCTGGCTGGAATGCAAGTGTCGATACACAGCAAAGCCTAGGCCAAGGTGTACGCCACAGCAGTGGCAGACACGGTCTCCATCACATGCATACGAGCAGATGAACGTGCCTGCGCTGTCGGGACACTAACTACAGTGGTTAGCTGCATTCACCTCCGTGGCAATGTCTTGCAGTCCTCCAAGCCTCTTGACTACAGACATGTGACTCGATAACAAGTGGACAGACGCAGCATCTCTCTCGCCGTCGGGTGTTGCCTCGAATCATACTTAACGTGGCTTTCTGCACGCGTCAGCGTAGCGTCAGTCGAGCAAAGTCGAGACAAGTCGCATAAGAGGAGCAACAAAAACGCGCATTTCCGGTACCGGGAATCGAACCCGGGCCTCCTGGGTGAGAGCCAGGTATCCTAGCCACTAGACTACACCGGATTACAACGCCAGTGCTCCTCCAGCGAACGCAGCAACCACCCACGATTAACTGACGACAACTGTAAAAAATCCACTCTCGCACGCTATAGAACGGCATGCTCTGGACGAATATTGTGGAGACGAACGCCAGCAGTGATGAGAGCAAAAGGCGCCTACAAATCCTGCCGTTGCACCACGTACTGTTCTACGACAATTCACGAAGCAGACGCTCACGCCTTGTTGTGCTGTTTCCTTTGCGGGCAATGAGTGCATGTGACTTCGATGCAGGAAACATTACACGTTTGGCAGCAGTGGGATTCGAACCCACGCCTCCGAAGAGACTTGTGCCTGAAACCAGCGCCTGAGACCGCTCGGCCACGCTACCTACGCAACACGCGCGTCACATGAGCTGCGTCCTACTCCACGAGAACACACAGCAACGGCACAAAAATGAGACGCCAAAATTGGCAACTGTGGGATTCGAACCCACGCCTCCGAAGAGACTGGTGCCTAAAACCAGCGCCTTAGACCGCTCGGCCACGTTACCCTTGCAAGAGCGGCGGCAAAACGTTCCCTTTGTACTACAAAGATCACTTCGAAATGGAAGTATCTTGGCAATCGCCGTGCCATGTATTTTCACTGCTCTCCCACTGGAAGCGTCTCTTTAGGCCACCCACAACAAGAAAATGCCGTGCCCGCCATATGGTAGCGACGCCACTTGTCTGTAGCTGTCGTAGTTAAGGAGACAGCATCAAGAGACGTTTTCGTGCCGTGACCAGGTTTCGAACCTGGGCTTTCCGTAACCACTAAAGTATCGTAGCTGTACCTGTCAGGCGGAGCTAGAATGCTCCATGTAACAAACATATGTGAGCTCAAGTACAAACTGCGGCCTGCGGAACACGAGTGAAAAACCAAGAAAGCACTGTGATTTCGAGTACTCGTGCACTATCGTCAATGCAACGGCAGCAAGGAAAAACTTTCAAAATTGCCGTGACCAGGATTCGAACCTGGGTTATTGCGGCCACAACGCAATGTCCTAACCACTAGACGATCACGGCCACGGAGGCGCCCCCGAAAGCAGCTGGCTGGAATGCAAGTGTCGATACACAGCAAAGCCTAGGCCAAGGTGTACGCCACAGCAGTGGCAGACACGGTCTCCATCACATGCATACGAGCAGATGAACGTGCCTGCGCTGTCGGGACACTAACTACAGTGGTTAGCTGCATTCACCTCCGTGGCAATGTCTTGCAGTCCTCCAAGCCTCTTGACTACAGACATGTGACTCGATAACAAGTGGACAGACGCAGCATCTCTCTCGCCGTCGGGTGTTGCCTCGAATCATACTTAACGTGGCTTTCTGCACGCGTCAGCGTAGCGTCAGTCGAGCAAAGTCGAGACAAGTCGCATAAGAGGAGCAACAAAAACGCGCATTTCCGGTACCGGGAATCGAACCCGGGCCTCCTGGGTGAGAGCCAGGTATCCTAGCCACTAGACTACACCGGATTACAACGCCAGTGCTCCTCCAGCGAACGCAGCAACCACCCACGATTAACTGACGACAACTGTAAAAAATCCACTCTCGCACGCTATAGAACGGCATGCTCTGGACGAATATTGTGGAGACGAACGCCAGCAGTGATGAGAGCAAAAGGCGCCTACAAATCCTGCCGTTGCACCACGTACTGTTCTACGACAATTCACGAAGCAGACGCTCACGCCTTGTTGTGCTGTTTCCTTTGCGGGCAATGAGTGCATGTGACTTCGATGCAGGAAACATTACACGTTTGGCAGCAGTGGGATTCGAACCCACGCCTCCGAAGAGACTTGTGCCTGAAACCAGCGCCTGAGACCGCTCGGCCACGCTACCTACGCAACACGCGCGTCACATGAGCTGCGTCCTACTCCACGAGAACACACAGCAACGGCACAAAAATGAGACGCCAAAATTGGCAACTGTGGGATTCGAACCCACGCCTCCGAAGAGACTGGTGCCTAAAACCAGCGCCTTAGACCGCTCGGCCACGTTACCCTTGCAAGAGCGGCGGCAAAACGTTCCCTTTGTACTACAAAGATCACTTCGAAATGGAAGTATCTTGGCAATCGCCGTGCCATGTATTTTCACTGCTCTCCCACTGGAAGCGTCTCTTTAGGCCACCCACAACAAGAAAATGCCGTGCCCGCCATATGGTAGCGACGCCACTTGTCTGTAGCTGTCGTAGTTAAGGAGACAGCATCAAGAGACGTTTTCGTGCCGTGACCAGGTTTCGAACCTGGGCTTTCCGTAACCACTAAAGTATCGTAGCTGTACCTGTCAGGCGGAGCTAGAATGCTCCATGTAACAAACATATGTGAGCTCAAGTACAAACTGCGGCCTGCGGAACACGAGTGAAAAACCAAGAAAGCACTGTGATTTCGAGTACTCGTGCACTATCGTCAATGCAACGGCAGCAAGGAAAAACTTTCAAAATTGCCGTGACCAGGATTCGAACCTGGGTTATTGCGGCCACAACGCAATGTCCTAACCACTAGACGATCACGGCCACGGAGGCGCCCACGAAAGCAGCTGGCTGGAATGCAAGTGTCGATACACAGCAAAGCCTAGGCCAAGGTGTACGCCACAGCAGTGGCAGACACGGTCTCCATCACATGCATACGAGCAGATGAACGTGCCTGCGCTGTCGGGACACTAACTACAGTGGTTAGCTGCATTCACCTCCGTGGCAATGTCTTGCAGTCCTCCAAGCCTCTTGACTACAGACATGTGACTCGATAACAAGTGGACAGACGCAGCATCTCTCTCGCCGTCGGGTGTTGCCTCGAATCATACTTAACGTGGCTTTCTGCACGCGTCAGCGTAGCGTCAGTCGAGCAAAGTCGAGACAAGTCGCATAAGAGGAGCAACAAAAACGCGCATTTCCGGTACCGGGAATCGAACCCGGGCCTCCTGGGTGAGAGCCAGGTATCCTAGCCACTAGACTACACCGGATTACAACGCCAGTGCTCCTCCAGCGAACGCAGCAACCACCCACGATTAACTGACGACAACTGTAAAAAATCCACTCTCGCACGCTATAGAACGGCATGCTCTGGACGAATATTGTGGAGACGAACGCCAGCAGTGATGAGAGCAAAAGGCGCCTACAAATCCTGCCGTTGCACCACGTACTGTTCTACGACAATTCACGAAGCAGACGCTCACGCCTTGTTGTGCTGTTTCCTTTGCGGGCAATGAGTGCATGTGACTTCGATGCAGGAAACATTACACGTTTGGCAGCAGTGGGATTCGAACCCACGCCTCCGAAGAGACTTGTGCCTGAAACCAGCGCCTGAGACCGCTCGGCCACGCTACCTACGCAACACGCGCGTCACATGAGCTGCGTCCTACTCCACGAGAACACACAGCAACGGCACAAAAATGAGACGCCAAAATTGGCAACTGTGGGATTCGAACCCACGCCTCCGAAGAGACTGGTGCCTAAAACCAGCGCCTTAGACCGCTCGGCCACGTTACCCTTGCAAGAGCGGCGGCAAAACGTTCCCTTTGTACTACAAAGATCACTTCGAAATGGAAGTATCTTGGCAATCGCCGTGCCATGTATTTTCACTGCTCTCCCACTGGAAGCGTCTCTTTAGGCCACCCACAACAAGAAAATGCCGTGCCCGCCATATGGTAGCGACGCCACTTGTCTGTAGCTGTCGTAGTTAAGGAGACAGCATCAAGAGACGTTTTCGTGCCGTGACCAGGTTTCGAACCTGGGCTTTCCGTAACCACTAAAGTATCGTAGCTGTACCTGTCAGGCGGAGCTAGAATGCTCCATGTAACAAACATATGTGAGCTCAAGTACAAACTGCGGCCTGCGGAACACGAGTGAAAAACCAAGAAAGCACTGTGATTTCGAGTACTCGTGCACTATCGTCAATGCAACGGCAGCAAGGAAAAACTTTCAAAATTGCCGTGACCAGGATTCGAACCTGGGTTATTGCGGCCACAACGCAATGTCCTAACCACTAGACGATCACGGCCACGGAGGCGCCCACGAAAGCAGCTGGCTGGAATGCAAGTGTCGATACACAGCAAAGCCTAGGCCAAGGTGTACGCCACAGCAGTGGCAGACACGGTCTCCATCACATGCATACGAGCAGATGAACGTGCCTGCGCTGTCGGGACACTAACTACAGTGGTTAGCTGCATTCACCTCCGTGGCAATGTCTTGCAGTCCTCCAAGCCTCTTGACTACAGACATGTGACTCGATAACAAGTGGACAGACGCAGCATCTCTCTCGCCGTCGGGTGTTGCCTCGAATCATACTTAACGTGGCTTTCTGCACGCGTCAGCGTAGCGTCAGTCGAGCAAAGTCGAGACAAGTCGCATAAGAGGAGCAACAAAAACGCGCATTTCCGGTACCGGGAATCGAACCCGGGCCTCCTGGGTGAGAGCCAGGTATCCTAGCCACTAGACTACACCGGATTACAACGCCAGTGCTCCTCCAGCGAACGCAGCAACCACCCACGATTAACTGACGACAACTGTAAAAAATCCACTCTCGCACGCTATAGAACGGCATGCTCTGGACGAATATTGTGGAGACGAACGCCAGCAGTGATGAGAGCAAAAGGCGCCTACAAATCCTGCCGTTGCACCACGTACTGTTCTACGACAATTCACGAAGCAGACGCTCACGCCTTGTTGTGCTGTTTCCTTTGCGGGCAATGAGTGCATGTGACTTCGATGCAGGAAACATTACACGTTTGGCAGCAGTGGGATTCGAACCCACGCCTCCGAAGAGACTTGTGCCTGAAACCAGCGCCTGAGACCGCTCGGCCACGCTACCTACGCAACACGCGCGTCACATGAGCTGCGTCCTACTCCACGAGAACACACAGCAACGGCACAAAAATGAGACGCCAAAATTGGCAACTGTGGGATTCGAACCCACGCCTCCGAAGAGACTGGTGCCTAAAACCAGCGCCTTAGACCGCTCGGCCACGTTACCCTTGCAAGAGCGGCGGCAAAACGTTCCCTTTGTACTACAAAGATCACTTCGAAATGGAAGTATCTTGGCAATCGCCGTGCCATGTATTTTCACTGCTCTCCCACTGGAAGCGTCTCTTTAGGCCACCCACAACAAGAAAATGCCGTGCCCGCCATATGGTAGCGACGCCACTTGTCTGTAGCTGTCGTAGTTAAGGAGACAGCATCAAGAGACGTTTTCGTGCCGTGACCAGGTTTCGAACCTGGGCTTTCCGTAACCACTAAAGTATCGTAGCTGTACCTGTCAGGCGGAGCTAGAATGCTCCATGTAACAAACATATGTGAGCTCAAGTACAAACTGCGGCCTGCGGAACACGAGTGAAAAACCAAGAAAGCACTGTGATTTCGAGTACTCGTGCACTATCGTCAATGCAACGGCAGCAAGGAAAAACTTTCAAAATTGCCGTGACCAGGATTCGAACCTGGGTTATTGCGGCCACAACGCAATGTCCTAACCACTAGACGATCACGGCCACGGAGGCGCCCCCGAAAGCAGCTGGCTGGAATGCAAGTGTCGATACACAGCAAAGCCTAGGCCAAGGTGTACGCCACAGCAGTGGCAGACACGGTCTCCATCACATGCATACGAGCAGATGAACGTGCCTGCGCTGTCGGGACACTAACTACAGTGGTTAGCTGCATTCACCTCCGTGGCAATGTCTTGCAGTCCTCCAAGCCTCTTGACTACAGACATGTGACTCGATAACAAGTGGACAGACGCAGCATCTCTCTCGCCGTCGGGTGTTGCCTCGAATCATACTTAACGTGGCTTTCTGCACGCGTCAGCGTAGCGTCAGTCGAGCAAAGTCGAGACAAGTCGCATAAGAGGAGCAACAAAAACGCGCATTTCCGGTACCGGGAATCGAACCCGGGCCTCCTGGGTGAGAGCCAGGTATCCTAGCCACTAGACTACACCGGATTACAACGCCAGTGCTCCTCCAGCGAACGCAGCAACCACCCACGATTAACTGACGACAACTGTAAAAAATCCACTCTCGCACGCTATAGAACGGCATGCTCTGGACGAATATTGTGGAGACGAACGCCAGCAGTGATGAGAGCAAAAGGCGCCTACAAATCCTGCCGTTGCACCACGTACTGTTCTACGACAATTCACGAAGCAGACGCTCACGCCTTGTTGTGCTGTTTCCTTTGCGGGCAATGAGTGCATGTGACTTCGATGCAGGAAACATTACACGTTTGGCAGCAGTGGGATTCGAACCCACGCCTCCGAAGAGACTTGTGCCTGAAACCAGCGCCTGAGACCGCTCGGCCACGCTACCTACGCAACACGCGCGTCACATGAGCTGCGTCCTACTCCACGAGAACACACAGCAACGGCACAAAAATGAGACGCCAAAATTGGCAACTGTGGGATTCGAACCCACGCCTCCGAAGAGACTGGTGCCTAAAACCAGCGCCTTAGACCGCTCGGCCACGTTACCCTTGCAAGAGCGGCGGCAAAACGTTCCCTTTGTACTACAAAGATCACTTCGAAATGGAAGTATCTTGGCAATCGCCGTGCCATGTATTTTCACTGCTCTCCCACTGGAAGCGTCTCTTTAGGCCACCCACAACAAGAAAATGCCGTGCCCGCCATATGGTAGCGACGCCACTTGTCTGTAGCTGTCGTAGTTAAGGAGACAGCATCAAGAGACGTTTTCGTGCCGTGACCAGGTTTCGAACCTGGGCTTTCCGTAACCACTAAAGTATCGTAGCTGTACCTGTCAGGCGGAGCTAGAATGCTCCATGTAACAAACATATGTGAGCTCAAGTACAAACTGCGGCCTGCGGAACACGAGTGAAAAACCAAGAAAGCACTGTGATTTCGAGTACTCGTGCACTATCGTCAATGCAACGGCAGCAAGGAAAAACTTTCAAAATTGCCGTGACCAGGATTCGAACCTGGGTTATTGCGGCCACAACGCAATGTCCTAACCACTAGACGATCACGGCCACGGAGGCGCCCCCGAAAGCAGCTGGCTGGAATGCAAGTGTCGATACACAGCAAAGCCTAGGCCAAGGTGTACGCCACAGCAGTGGCAGACACGGTCTCCATCACATGCATACGAGCAGATGAACGTGCCTGCGCTGTCGGGACACTAACTACAGTGGTTAGCTGCATTCACCTCCGTGGCAATGTCTTGCAGTCCTCCAAGCCTCTTGACTACAGACATGTGACTCGATAACAAGTGGACAGACGCAGCATCTCTCTCGCCGTCGGGTGTTGCCTCGAATCATACTTAACGTGGCTTTCTGCACGCGTCAGCGTAGCGTCAGTCGAGCAAAGTCGAGACAAGTCGCATAAGAGGAGCAACAAAAACGCGCATTTCCGGTACCGGGAATCGAACCCGGGCCTCCTGGGTGAGAGCCAGGTATCCTAGCCACTAGACTACACCGGATTACAACGCCAGTGCTCCTCCAGCGAACGCAGCAACCACCCACGATTAACTGACGACAACTGTAAAAAATCCACTCTCGCACGCTATAGAACGGCATGCTCTGGACGCATATCGTGGAGACGAACGCCAGCAGTGATGAGAGCAAAAGGCGCCTACAAATCCTGCCGTTGCACCACGTACTGTTCTACGACAATTCACGAAGCAGACGCTCACGCCTTGTTGTGCTGTTTCCTTTGCGGGCAATGAGTGCATGTGACTTCGATGCAGGAAACATTACACGTTTGGCAGCAGTGGGATTCGAACCCACGCCTCCGAAGAGACTTGTGCCTGAAACCAGCGCCTGAGACCGCTCGGCCACGCTACCTACGCAACACGCGCGTCACATGAGCTGCGTCCTACTCCACGAGAACACACAGCAACGGCACAAAAATGAGACGCCAAAATTGGCAATGGTGGGATTCGAACCCACGCCTCCGAAGAGACTGGTGCCTAAAACCAGCGCCTTAGACCGCTCGGCCACGTTACCCTTGCAAGAGCGGCGGCAAAACGTTCCCTTTGTACTACAAAGATCACTTCGAAATGGAAGTATCTTGGCAATCGCCGTGCCATGTATTTTCACTGCTCTCCCACTGGAAGCGTCTCTTTAGGCCACCCACAACAAGAAAATGCCGTGCCCGCCATATGGTAGCGACGCCACTTGTCTGTAGCTGTCGTAGTTAAGGAGACAGCATCAAGAGACGTTTTCGTGCCGTGACCAGGTTTCGAACCTGGGCTTTCCGTAACCACTAAAGTATCGTAGCTGTACCTGTCAGGCGGAGCTAGAATGCTCCATGTAACAAACATATGTGAGCTCAAGTACAAACTGCGGCCTGCGGAACACGAGTGAAAAACCAAGAAAGCACTGTGATTTCGAGTACTCGTGCACTATCGTCAATGCAACGGCAGCAAGGAAAAACTTTCAAAATTGCCGTGACCAGGATTCGAACCTGGGTTATTGCGGCCACAACGCAATGTCCTAACCACTAGACGATCACGGCCACGGAGGCGCCCCCGAAAGCAGCTGGCTGGAATGCAAGTGTCGATACACAGCAAAGCCTAGGCCAAGGTGTACGCCACAGCAGTGGCAGACACGGTCTCCATCACATGCATACGAGCAGATGAACGTGCCTGCGCTGTCGGGACACTAACTACAGTGGTTAGCTGCATTCACCTCCGTGGCAATGTCTTGCAGTCCTCCAAGCCTCTTGACTACAGACATGTGACTCGATAACAAGTGGACAGACGCAGCATCTCTCTCGCCGTCGGGTGTTGCCTCGAATCATACTTAACGTGGCTTTCTGCACGCGTCAGCGTAGCGTCAGTCGAGCAAAGTCGAGACAAGTCGCATAAGAGGAGCAACAAAAACGCGCATTTCCGGTACCGGGAATCGAACCCGGGTCTCCTGGGTGAGAGCCAGGTATCCTAGCCACTAGACTACACCGGATTACAACGCCAGTGCTCCTCCAGCGAACGCAGCAACCACCCACGATTAACTGACGACAACTGTAAAAAATCCACTCTCGCACGCTATAGAACGGCATGCTCTGGACGCATATCGTGGAGACGAACGCCAGCAGTGATGAGAGCAAAAGGCGCCTACAAATCCTGCCGTTGCACCACGTACTGTTCTACGACAATTCACGAAGCAGACGCTCACGCCTTGTTGTGCTGTTTCCTTTGCGGGCAATGAGTGCATGTGACTTCGATGCAGGAAACATTACACGTTTGGCAGCAGTGGGATTCGAACCCACGCCTCCGAAGAGACTTGTGCCTGAAACCAGCGCCTGAGACCGCTCGGCCACGCTACCTACGCAACACGCGCGTCACATGAGCTGCGTCCTACTCCACGAGAACACACAGCAACGGCACAAAAATGAGACGCCAAAATTGGCAACGGTGGGATTCGAACCCACGCCTCCGAAGAGACTGGTGCCTAAAACCAGCGCCTTAGACCGCTCGGCCACGTTACCCTTGCAAGAGCGGCGGCAAAACGTTCCCTTTGTACTACAAAGATCACTTCGAAATGGAAGTATCTTGGCAATCGCCGTGCCATGTATTTTCACTGCTCTCCCACTGGAAGCGTCTCTTTAGGCCACCCACAACAAGAAAATGCCGTGCCCGCCATATGGTAGCGACGCCACTTGTCTGTAGCTGTCGTAGTTAAGGAGACAGCATCAAGAGACGTTTTCGTGCCGTGACCAGGTTTCGAACCTGGGCTTTCCGTAACCACTAAAGTATCGTAGCTGTACCTGTCAGGCGGAGCTAGAATGCTCCATGTAACAAACATATGTGAGCTCAAGTACAAACTGCGGCCTGCGGAACACGAGTGAAAAACCAAGAAAGCACTGTGATTTCGAGTACTCGTGCACTATCGTCAATGCAACGGCAGCAAGGAAAAACTTTCAAAATTGCCGTGACCAGGATTCGAACCTGGGTTATTGCGGCCACAACGCAATGTCCTAACCACTAGACGATCACGGCCACGGAGGCGCCCCCGAAAGCAGCTGGCTGGAATGCAAGTGTCGATACACAGCAAAGCCTAGGCCAAGGTGTACGCCACAGCAGTGGCAGACACGGTCTCCATCACATGCATACGAGCAGATGAACGTGCCTGCGCTGTCGGGACACTAACTACAGTGGTTAGCTGCATTCACCTCCGTGGCAATGTCTTGCAGTCCTCCAAGCCTCTTGACTACAGACATGTGACTCGATAACAAGTGGACAGACGCAGCATCTCTCTCGCCGTCGGGTGTTGCCTCGAATCATACTTAACGTGGCTTTCTGCACGCGTCAGCGTAGCGTCAGTCGAGCAAAGTCGAGACAAGTCGCATAAGAGGAGCAACAAAAACGCGCATTTCCGGTACCGGGAATCGAACCCGGGCCTCCTGGGTGAGAGCCAGGTATCCTAGCCACTAGACTACACCGGATTACAACGCCAGTGCTCCTCCAGCGAACGCAGCAACCACCCACGATTAACTGACGACAACTGTAAAAAATCCACTCTCGCACGCTATAGAACGGCATGCTCTGGACGCATATCGTGGAGACGAACGCCAGCAGTGATGAGAGCAAAAGGCGCCTACAAATCCTGCCGTTGCACCACGTACTGTTCTACGACAATTCACGAAGCAGACGCTCACGCCTTGTTGTGCTGTTTCCTTTGCGGGCAATGAGTGCATGTGACTTCGATGCAGGAAACATTACACGTTTGGCAGCAGTGGGATTCGAACCCACGCCTCCGAAGAGACTTGTGCCTGAAACCAGCGCCTGAGACCGCTCGGCCACGCTACCTACGCAACACGCGCGTCACATGAGCTGCGTCCTACTCCACGAGAACACACAGCAACGGCACAAAAATGAGACGCCAAAATTGGCAACGGTGGGATTCGAACCCACGCCTCCGAAGAGACTGGTGCCTAAAACCAGCGCCTTAGACCGCTCGGCCACGTTACCCTTGCAAGAGCGGCGGCAAAACGTTCCCTTTGTACTACAAAGATCACTTCGAAATGGAAGTATCTTGGCAATCGCCGTGCCATGTATTTTCACTGCTCTCCCACTGGAAGCGTCTCTTTAGGCCACCCACAACAAGAAAATGCCGTGCCCGCCATATGGTAGCGACGCCACTTGTCTGTAGCTGTCGTAGTTAAGGAGACAGCATCAAGAGACGTTTTCGTGCCGTGACCAGGTTTCGAACCTGGGCTTTCCGTAACCACTAAAGTATCGTAGCTGTACCTGTCAGGCGGAGCTAGAATGCTCCATGTAACAAACATATGTGAGCTCAAGTACAAACTGCGGCCTGCGGAACACGAGTGAAAAACCAAGAAAGCACTGTGATTTCGAGTACTCGTGCACTATCGTCAATGCAACGGCAGCAAGGAAAAACTTTCAAAATTGCCGTGACCAGGATTCGAACCTGGGTTATTGCGGCCACAACGCAATGTCCTAACCACTAGACGATCACGGCCACGGAGGCGCCCCCGAAAGCAGCTGGCTGGAATGCAAGTGTCGATACACAGCAAAGCCTAGGCCAAGGTGTACGCCACAGCAGTGGCAGACACGGTCTCCATCACATGCATACGAGCAGATGAACGTGCCTGCGCTGTCGGGACACTAACTACAGTGGTTAGCTGCATTCACCTCCGTGGCAATGTCTTGCAGTCCTCCAAGCCTCTTGACTACAGACATGTGACTCGATAACAAGTGGACAGACGCAGCATCTCTCTCGCCGTCGGGTGTTGCCTCGAATCATACTTAACGTGGCTTTCTGCACGCGTCAGCGTAGCGTCAGTCGAGCAAAGTCGAGACAAGTCGCATAAGAGGAGCAACAAAAACGCGCATTTCCGGTACCGGGAATCGAACCCGGGCCTCCTGGGTGAGAGCCAGGTATCCTAGCCACTAGACTACACCGGATTACAACGCCAGTGCTCCTCCAGCGAACGCAGCAACCACCCACGATTAACTGACGACAACTGTAAAAAATCCACTCTCGCACGCTATAGAACGGCATGCTCTGGACGCATATCGTGGAGACGAACGCCAGCAGTGATGAGAGCAAAAGGCGCCTACAAATCCTGCCGTTGCACCACGTACTGTTCTACGACAATTCACGAAGCAGACGCTCACGCCTTGTTGTGCTGTTTCCTTTGCGGGCAATGAGTGCATGTGACTTCGATGCAGGAAACATTACACGTTTGGCAGCAGTGGGATTCGAACCCACGCCTCCGAAGAGACTTGTGCCTGAAACCAGCGCCTGAGACCGCTCGGCCACGCTACCTACGCAACACGCGCGTCACATGAGCTGCGTCCTACTCCACGAGAACACACAGCAACGGCACAAAAATGAGACGCCAAAATTGGCAATGGTGGGATTCGAACCCACGCCTCCGAAGAGACTGGTGCCTAAAACCAGCGCCTTAGACCGCTCGGCCACGTTACCCTTGCAAGAGCGGCGGCAAAACGTTCCCTTTGTACTACAAAGATCACTTCGAAATGGAAGTATCTTGGCAATCGCCGTGCCATGTATTTTCACTGCTCTCCCACTGGAAGCGTCTCTTTAGGCCACCCACAACAAGAAAATGCCGTGCCCGCCATATGGTAGCGACGCCACTTGTCTGTAGCTGTCGTAGTTAAGGAGACAGCATCAAGAGACGTTTTCGTGCCGTGACCAGGTTTCGAACCTGGGCTTTCCGTAACCACTAAAGTATCGTAGCTGTACCTGTCAGGCGGAGCTAGAATGCTCCATGTAACAAACATATGTGAGCTCAAGTACAAACTGCGGCCTGCGGAACACGAGTGAAAAACCAAGAAAGCACTGTGATTTCGAGTACTCGTGCACTATCGTCAATGCAACGGCAGCAAGGAAAAACTTTCAAAATTGCCGTGACCAGGATTCGAACCTGGGTTATTGCGGCCACAACGCAATGTCCTAACCACTAGACGATCACGGCCACGGAGGCGCCCCCGAAAGCAGCTGGCTGGAATGCAAGTGTCGATACACAGCAAAGCCTAGGCCAAGGTGTACGCCACAGCAGTGGCAGACACGGTCTCCATCACATGCATACGAGCAGATGAACGTGCCTGCGCTGTCGGGACACTAACTACAGTGGTTAGCTGCATTCACCTCCGTGGCAATGTCTTGCAGTCCTCCAAGCCTCTTGACTACAGACATGTGACTCGATAACAAGTGGACAGACGCAGCATCTCTCTCGCCGTCGGGTGTTGCCTCGAATCATACTTAACGTGGCTTTCTGCACGCGTCAGCGTAGCGTCAGTCGAGCAAAGTCGAGACAAGTCGCATAAGAGGAGCAACAAAAACGCGCATTTCCGGTACCGGGAATCGAACCCGGGCCTCCTGGGTGAGAGCCAGGTATCCTAGCCACTAGACTACACCGGATTACAACGCCAGTGCTCCTCCAGCGAACGCAGCAACCACCCACGATTAACTGACGACAACTGTAAAAAATCCACTCTCGCACGCTATAGAACGGCATGCTCTGGACGCATATCGTGGAGACGAACGCCAGCAGTGATGAGAGCAAAAGGCGCCTACAAATCCTGCCGTTGCACCACGTACTGTTCTACGACAATTCACGAAGCAGACGCTCACGCCTTGTTGTGCTGTTTCCTTTGCGGGCAATGAGTGCATGTGACTTCGATGCAGGAAACATTACACGTTTGGCAGCAGTGGGATTCGAACCCACGCCTCCGAAGAGACTTGTGCCTGAAACCAGCGCCTGAGACCGCTCGGCCACGCTACCTACGCAACACGCGCGTCACATGAGCTGCGTCCTACTCCACGAGAACACACAGCAACGGCACAAAAATGAGACGCCAAAATTGGCAACGGTGGGATTCGAACCCACGCCTCCGAAGAGACTGGTGCCTAAAACCAGCGCCTTAGACCGCTCGGCCACGTTACCCTTGCAAGAGCGGCGGCAAAACGTTCCCTTTGTACTACAAAGATCACTTCGAAATGGAAGTATCTTGGCAATCGCCGTGCCATGTATTTTCACTGCTCTCCCACTGGAAGCGTCTCTTTAGGCCACCCACAACAAGAAAATGCCGTGCCCGCCATATGGTAGCGACGCCACTTGTCTGTAGCTGTCGTAGTTAAGGAGACAGCATCAAGAGACGTTTTCGTGCCGTGACCAGGTTTCGAACCTGGGCTTTCCGTAACCACTAAAGTATCGTAGCTGTACCTGTCAGGCGGAGCTAGAATGCTCCATGTAACAAACATATGTGAGCTCAAGTACAAACTGCGGCCTGCGGAACACGAGTGAAAAACCAAGAAAGCACTGTGATTTCGAGTACTCGTGCACTATCGTCAATGCAACGGCAGCAAGGAAAAACTTTCAAAATTGCCGTGACCAGGATTCGAACCTGGGTTATTGCGGCCACAACGCAATGTCCTAACCACTAGACGATCACGGCCACGGAGGCGCCCCCGAAAGCAGCTGGCTGGAATGCAAGTGTCGATACACAGCAAAGCCTAGGCCAAGGTGTACGCCACAGCAGTGGCAGACACGGTCTCCATCACATGCATACGAGCAGATGAACGTGCCTGCGCTGTCGGGACACTAACTACAGTGGTTAGCTGCATTCACCTCCGTGGCAATGTCTTGCAGTCCTCCAAGCCTCTTGACTACAGACATGTGACTCGATAACAAGTGGACAGACGCAGCATCTCTCTCGCCGTCGGGTGTTGCCTCGAATCATACTTAACGTGGCTTTCTGCACGCGTCAGCGTAGCGTCAGTCGAGCAAAGTCGAGACAAGTCGCATAAGAGGAGCAACAAAAACGCGCATTTCCGGTACCGGGAATCGAACCCGGGCCTCCTGGGTGAGAGCCAGGTATCCTAGCCACTAGACTACACCGGATTACAACGCCAGTGCTCCTCCAGCGAACGCAGCAACCACCCACGATTAACTGACGACAACTGTAAAAAATCCACTCTCGCACGCTATAGAACGGCATGCTCTGGACGCATATCGTGGAGACGAACGCCAGCAGTGATGAGAGCAAAAGGCGCCTACAAATCCTGCCGTTGCACCACGTACTGTTCTACGACAATTCACGAAGCAGACGCTCACGCCTTGTTGTGCTGTTTCCTTTGCGGGCAATGAGTGCATGTGACTTCGATGCAGGAAACATTACACGTTTGGCAGCAGTGGGATTCGAACCCACGCCTCCGAAGAGACTTGTGCCTGAAACCAGCGCCTGAGACCGCTCGGCCACGCTACCTACGCAACACGCGCGTCACATGAGCTGCGTCCTACTCCACGAGAACACACAGCAACGGCACAAAAATGAGACGCCAAAATTGGCAATGGTGGGATTCGAACCCACGCCTCCGAAGAGACTGGTGCCTAAAACCAGCGCCTTAGACCGCTCGGCCACGTTACCCTTGCAAGAGCGGCGGCAAAACGTTCCCTTTGTACTACAAAGATCACTTCGAAATGGAAGTATCTTGGCAATCGCCGTGCCATGTATTTTCACTGCTCTCCCACTGGAAGCGTCTCTTTAGGCCACCCACAACAAGAAAATGCCGTGCCCGCCATATGGTAGCGACGCCACTTGTCTGTAGCTGTCGTAGTTAAGGAGACAGCATCAAGAGACGTTTTCGTGCCGTGACCAGGTTTCGAACCTGGGCTTTCCGTAACCACTAAAGTATCGTAGCTGTACCTGTCAGGCGGAGCTAGAATGCTCCATGTAACAAACATATGTGAGCTCAAGTACAAACTGCGGCCTGCGGAACACGAGTGAAAAACCAAGAAAGCACTGTGATTTCGAGTACTCGTGCACTATCGTCAATGCAACGGCAGCAAGGAAAAACTTTCAAAATTGCCGTGACCAGGATTCGAACCTGGGTTATTGCGGCCACAACGCAATGTCCTAACCACTAGACGATCACGGCCACGGAGGCGCCCCCGAAAGCAGCTGGCTGGAATGCAAGTGTCGATACACAGCAAAGCCTAGGCCAAGGTGTACGCCACAGCAGTGGCAGACACGGTCTCCATCACATGCATACGAGCAGATGAACGTGCCTGCGCTGTCGGGACACTAACTACAGTGGTTAGCTGCATTCACCTCCGTGGCAATGTCTTGCAGTCCTCCAAGCCTCTTGACTACAGACATGTGACTCGATAACAAGTGGACAGACGCAGCATCTCTCTCGCCGTCGGGTGTTGCCTCGAATCATACTTAACGTGGCTTTCTGCACGCGTCAGCGTAGCGTCAGTCGAGCAAAGTCGAGACAAGTCGCATAAGAGGAGCAACAAAAACGCGCATTTCCGGTACCGGGAATCGAACCCGGGCCTCCTGGGTGAGAGCCAGGTATCCTAGCCACTAGACTACACCGGATTACAACGCCAGTGCTCCTCCAGCGAACGCAGCAACCACCCACGATTAACTGACGACAACTGTAAAAAATCCACTCTCGCACGCTATAGAACGGCATGCTCTGGACGCATATCGTGGAGACGAACGCCAGCAGTGATGAGAGCAAAAGGCGCCTACAAATCCTGCCGTTGCACCACGTACTGTTCTACGACAATTCACGAAGCAGACGCTCACGCCTTGTTGTGCTGTTTCCTTTGCGGGCAATGAGTGCATGTGACTTCGATGCAGGAAACATTACACGTTTGGCAGCAGTGGGATTCGAACCCACGCCTCCGAAGAGACTTGTGCCTGAAACCAGCGCCTGAGACCGCTCGGCCACGCTACCTACGCAACACGCGCGTCACATGAGCTGCGTCCTACTCCACGAGAACACACAGCAACGGCACAAAAATGAGACGCCAAAATTGGCAACGGTGGGATTCGAACCCACGCCTCCGAAGAGACTGGTGCCTAAAACCAGCGCCTTAGACCGCTCGGCCACGTTACCCTTGCAAGAGCGGCGGCAAAACGTTCCCTTTGTACTACAAAGATCACTTCGAAATGGAAGTATCTTGGCAATCGCCGTGCCATGTATTTTCACTGCTCTCCCACTGGAAGCGTCTCTTTAGGCCACCCACAACAAGAAAATGCCGTGCCCGCCATATGGTAGCGACGCCACTTGTCTGTAGCTGTCGTAGTTAAGGAGACAGCATCAAGAGACGTTTTCGTGCCGTGACCAGGTTTCGAACCTGGGCTTTCCGTAACCACTAAAGTATCGTAGCTGTACCTGTCAGGCGGAGCTAGAATGCTCCATGTAACAAACATATGTGAGCTCAAGTACAAACTGCGGCCTGCGGAACACGAGTGAAAAACCAAGAAAGCACTGTGATTTCGAGTACTCGTGCACTATCGTCAATGCAACGGCAGCAAGGAAAAACTTTCAAAATTGCCGTGACCAGGATTCGAACCTGGGTTATTGCGGCCACAACGCAATGTCCTAACCACTAGACGATCACGGCCACGGAGGCGCCCCCGAAAGCAGCTGGCTGGAATGCAAGTGTCGATACACAGCAAAGCCTAGGCCAAGGTGTACGCCACAGCAGTGGCAGACACGGTCTCCATCACATGCATACGAGCAGATGAACGTGCCTGCGCTGTCGGGACACTAACTACAGTGGTTAGCTGCATTCACCTCCGTGGCAATGTCTTGCAGTCCTCCAAGCCTCTTGACTACAGACATGTGACTCGATAACAAGTGGACAGACGCAGCATCTCTCTCGCCGTCGGGTGTTGCCTCGAATCATACTTAACGTGGCTTTCTGCACGCGTCAGCGTAGCGTCAGTCGAGCAAAGTCGAGACAAGTCGCATAAGAGGAGCAACAAAAACGCGCATTTCCGGTACCGGGAATCGAACCCGGGCCTCCTGGGTGAGAGCCAGGTATCCTAGCCACTAGACTACACCGGATTACAACGCCAGTGCTCCTCCAGCGAACGCAGCAACCACCCACGATTAACTGACGACAACTGTAAAAAATCCACTCTCGCACGCTATAGAACGGCATGCTCTGGACGCATATCGTGGAGACGAACGCCAGCAGTGATGAGAGCAAAAGGCGCCTACAAATCCTGCCGTTGCACCACGTACTGTTCTACGACAATTCACGAAGCAGACGCTCACGCCTTGTTGTGCTGTTTCCTTTGCGGGCAATGAGTGCATGTGACTTCGATGCAGGAAACATTACACGTTTGGCAGCAGTGGGATTCGAACCCACGCCTCCGAAGAGACTTGTGCCTGAAACCAGCGCCTGAGACCGCTCGGCCACGCTACCTACGCAACACGCGCGTCACATGAGCTGCGTCCTACTCCACGAGAACACACAGCAACGGCACAAAAATGAGACGCCAAAATTGGCAACGGTGGGATTCGAACCCACGCCTCCGAAGAGACTGGTGCCTAAAACCAGCGCCTTAGACCGCTCGGCCACGTTACCCTTGCAAGAGCGGCGGCAAAACGTTCCCTTTGTACTACAAAGATCACTTCGAAATGGAAGTATCTTGGCAATCGCCGTGCCATGTATTTTCACTGCTCTCCCACTGGAAGCGTCTCTTTAGGCCACCCACAACAAGAAAATGCCGTGCCCGCCATATGGTAGCGACGCCACTTGTCTGTAGCTGTCGTAGTTAAGGAGACAGCATCAAGAGACGTTTTCGTGCCGTGACCAGGTTTCGAACCTGGGCTTTCCGTAACCACTAAAGTATCGTAGCTGTACCTGTCAGGCGGAGCTAGAATGCTCCATGTAACAAACATATGTGAGCTCAAGTACAAACTGCGGCCTGCGGAACACGAGTGAAAAACCAAGAAAGCACTGTGATTTCGAGTACTCGTGCACTATCGTCAATGCAACGGCAGCAAGGAAAAACTTTCAAAATTGCCGTGACCAGGATTCGAACCTGGGTTATTGCGGCCACAACGCAATGTCCTAACCACTAGACGATCACGGCCACGGAGGCGCCCCCGAAAGCAGCTGGCTGGAATGCAAGTGTCGATACACAGCAAAGCCTAGGCCAAGGTGTACGCCACAGCAGTGGCAGACACGGTCTCCATCACATGCATACGAGCAGATGAACGTGCCTGCGCTGTCGGGACACTAACTACAGTGGTTAGCTGCATTCACCTCCGTGGCAATGTCTTGCAGTCCTCCAAGCCTCTTGACTACAGACATGTGACTCGATAACAAGTGGACAGACGCAGCATCTCTCTCGCCGTCGGGTGTTGCCTCGAATCATACTTAACGTGGCTTTCTGCACGCGTCAGCGTAGCGTCAGTCGAGCAAAGTCGAGACAAGTCGCATAAGAGGAGCAACAAAAACGCGCATTTCCGGTACCGGGAATCGAACCCGGGCCTCCTGGGTGAGAGCCAGGTATCCTAGCCACTAGACTACACCGGATTACAACGCCAGTGCTCCTCCAGCGAACGCAGCAACCACCCACGATTAACTGACGACAACTGTAAAAAATCCACTCTCGCACGCTATAGAACGGCATGCTCTGGACGCATATCGTGGAGACGAACGCCAGCAGTGATGAGAGCAAAAGGCGCCTACAAATCCTGCCGTTGCACCACGTACTGTTCTACGACAATTCACGAAGCAGACGCTCACGCCTTGTTGTGCTGTTTCCTTTGCGGGCAATGAGTGCATGTGACTTCGATGCAGGAAACATTACACGTTTGGCAGCAGTGGGATTCGAACCCACGCCTCCGAAGAGACTTGTGCCTGAAACCAGCGCCTGAGACCGCTCGGCCACGCTACCCTACGCAACACGCGCGTCACATGAGCTGCGTCCTACTCCACGAGAACACACAGCAACGGCACAAAAATGAGACGCCAAAATTGGCAACGGTGGGATTCGAACCCACGCCTCCGAAGAGACTGGTGCCTAAAACCAGCGCCTTAGACCGCTCGGCCACGTTACCCTTGCAAGAGCGGCGGCAAAACGTTCCCTTTGTACTACAAAGATCACTTCGAAATGGAAGTATCTTGGCAATCGCCGTGCCATGTATTTTCACTGCTCTCCCACTGGAAGCGTCTCTTTAGGCCACCCACAACAAGAAAATGCCGTGCCCGCCATATGGTAGCGACGCCACTTGTCTGTAGCTGTCGTAGTTAAGGAGACAGCATCAAGAGACGTTTTCGTGCCGTGACCAGGTTTCGAACCTGGGCTTTCCGTAACCACTAAAGTATCGTAGCTGTACCTGTCAGGCGGAGCTAGAATGCTCCATGTAACAAACATATGTGAGCTCAAGTACAAACTGCGGCCTGCGGAACACGAGTGAAAAACCAAGAAAGCACTGTGATTTCGAGTACTCGTGCACTATCGTCAATGCAACGGCAGCAAGGAAAAACTTTCAAAATTGCCGTGACCAGGATTCGAACCTGGGTTATTGCGGCCACAACGCAATGTCCTAACCACTAGACGATCACGGCCACGGAGGCGCCCCCGAAAGCAGCTGGCTGGAATGCAAGTGTCGATACACAGCAAAGCCTAGGCCAAGGTGTACGCCACAGCAGTGGCAGACACGGTCTCCATCACATGCATACGAGCAGATGAACGTGCCTGCGCTGTCGGGACACTAACTACAGTGGTTAGCTGCATTCACCTCCGTGGCAATGTCTTGCAGTCCTCCAAGCCTCTTGACTACAGACATGTGACTCGATAACAAGTGGACAGACGCAGCATCTCTCTCGCCGTCGGGTGTTGCCTCGAATCATACTTAACGTGGCTTTCTGCACGCGTCAGCGTAGCGTCAGTCGAGCAAAGTCGAGACAAGTCGCATAAGAGGAGCAACAAAAACGCGCATTTCCGGTACCGGGAATCGAACCCGGGCCTCCTGGGTGAGAGCCAGGTATCCTAGCCACTAGACTACACCGGATTACAACGCCAGTGCTCCTCCAGCGAACGCAGCAACCACCCACGATTAACTGACGACAACTGTAAAAAATCCACTCTCGCACGCTATAGAACGGCATGCTCTGGACGCATATCGTGGAGACGAACGCCAGCAGTGATGAGAGCAAAAGGCGCCTACAAATCCTGCCGTTGCACCACGTACTGTTCTACGACAATTCACGAAGCAGACGCTCACGCCTTGTTGTGCTGTTTCCTTTGCGGGCAATGAGTGCATGTGACTTCGATGCAGGAAACATTACACGTTTGGCAGCAGTGGGATTCGAACCCACGCCTCCGAAGAGACTTGTGCCTGAAACCAGCGCCTGAGACCGCTCGGCCACGCTACCTACGCAACACGCGCGTCACATGAGCTGCGTCCTACTCCACGAGAACACACAGCAACGGCACAAAAATGAGACGCCAAAATTGGCAATGGTGGGATTCGAACCCACGCCTCCGAAGAGACTGGTGCCTAAAACCAGCGCCTTAGACCGCTCGGCCACGTTACCCTTGCAAGAGCGGCGGCAAAACGTTCCCTTTGTACTACAAAGATCACTTCGAAATGGAAGTATCTTGGCAATCGCCGTGCCATGTATTTTCACTGCTCTCCCACTGGAAGCGTCTCTTTAGGCCACCCACAACAAGAAAATGCCGTGCCCGCCATATGGTAGCGACGCCACTTGTCTGTAGCTGTCGTAGTTAAGGAGACAGCATCAAGAGACGTTTTCGTGCCGTGACCAGGTTTCGAACCTGGGCTTTCCGTAACCACTAAAGTATCGTAGCTGTACCTGTCAGGCGGAGCTAGAATGCTCCATGTAACAAACATATGTGAGCTCAAGTACAAACTGCGGCCTGCGGAACACGAGTGAAAAACCAAGAAAGCACTGTGATTTCGAGTACTCGTGCACTATCGTCAATGCAACGGCAGCAAGGAAAAACTTTCAAAATTGCCGTGACCAGGATTCGAACCTGGGTTATTGCGGCCAACAACGCAATGTCCTAACCACTAGACGATCACGGCCACGGAGGCGCCCCCGAAAGCAGCTGGCTGGAATGCAAGTGTCGATACACAGCAAAGCCTAGGCCAAGGTGTACGCCACAGCAGTGGCAGACACGGTCTCCATCACATGCATACGAGCAGATGAACGTGCCTGCGCTGTCGGGACACTAACTACAGTGGTTAGCTGCATTCACCTCCGTGGCAATGTCTTGCAGTCCTCCAAGCCTCTTGACTACAGACATGTGACTCGATAACAAGTGGACAGACGCAGCATCTCTCTCGCCGTCGGGTGTTGCCTCGAATCATACTTAACGTGGCTTTCTGCACGCGTCAGCGTAGCGTCAGTCGAGCAAAGTCGAGACAAGTCGCATAAGAGGAGCAACAAAAACGCGCATTTCCGGTACCGGGAATCGAACCCGGGCCTCCTGGGTGAGAGCCAGGTATCCTAGCCACTAGACTACACCGGATTACAACGCCAGTGCTCCTCCAGCGAACGCAGCAACCACCCACGATTAACTGACGACAACTGTAAAAAATCCACTCTCGCACGCTATAGAACGGCATGCTCTGGACGCATATCGTGGAGACGAACGCCAGCAGTGATGAGAGCAAAAGGCGCCTACAAATCCTGCCGTTGCACCACGTACTGTTCTACGACAATTCACGAAGCAGACGCTCACGCCTTGTTGTGCTGTTTCCTTTGCGGGCAATGAGTGCATGTGACTTCGATGCAGGAAACATTACACGTTTGGCAGCAGTGGGATTCGAACCCACGCCTCCGAAGAGACTTGTGCCTGAAACCAGCGCCTGAGACCGCTCGGCCACGCTACCTACGCAACACGCGCGTCACATGAGCTGCGTCCTACTCCACGAGAACACACAGCAACGGCACAAAAATGAGACGCCAAAATTGGCAACGGTGGGATTCGAACCCACGCCTCCGAAGAGACTGGTGCCTAAAACCAGCGCCTTAGACCGCTCGGCCACGTTACCCTTGCAAGAGCGGCGGCAAAACGTTCCCTTTGTACTACAAAGATCACTTCGAAATGGAAGTATCTTGGCAATCGCCGTGCCATGTATTTTCACTGCTCTCCCACTGGAAGCGTCTCTTTAGGCCACCCACAACAAGAAAATGCCGTGCCCGCCATATGGTAGCGACGCCACTTGTCTGTAGCTGTCGTAGTTAAGGAGACAGCATCAAGAGACGTTTTCGTGCCGTGACCAGGTTTCGAACCTGGGCTTTCCGTAACCACTAAAGTATCGTAGCTGTACCTGTCAGGCGGAGCTAGAATGCTCCATGTAACAAACATATGTGAGCTCAAGTACAAACTGCGGCCTGCGGAACACGAGTGAAAAACCAAGAAAGCACTGTGATTTCGAGTACTCGTGCACTATCGTCAATGCAACGGCAGCAAGGAAAAACTTTCAAAATTGCCGTGACCAGGATTCGAACCTGGGTTATTGCGGCCACAACGCAATGTCCTAACCACTAGACGATCACGGCCACGGAGGCGCCCCCGAAAGCAGCTGGCTGGAATGCAAGTGTCGATACACAGCAAAGCCTAGGCCAAGGTGTACGCCACAGCAGTGGCAGACACGGTCTCCATCACATGCATACGAGCAGATGAACGTGCCTGCGCTGTCGGGACACTAACTACAGTGGTTAGCTGCATTCACCTCCGTGGCAATGTCTTGCAGTCCTCCAAGCCTCTTGACTACAGACATGTGACTCGATAACAAGTGGACAGACGCAGCATCTCTCTCGCCGTCGGGTGTTGCCTCGAATCATACTTAACGTGGCTTTCTGCACGCGTCAGCGTAGCGTCAGTCGAGCAAAGTCGAGACAAGTCGCATAAGAGGAGCAACAAAAACGCGCATTTCCGGTACCGGGAATCGAACCCGGGCCTCCTGGGTGAGAGCCAGGTATCCTAGCCACTAGACTACACCGGATTACAACGCCAGTGCTCCTCCAGCGAACGCAGCAACCACCCACGATTAACTGACGACAACTGTAAAAAATCCACTCTCGCACGCTATAGAACGGCATGCTCTGGACGCATATCGTGGAGACGAACGCCAGCAGTGATGAGAGCAAAAGGCGCCTACAAATCCTGCCGTTGCACCACGTACTGTTCTACGACAATTCACGAAGCAGACGCTCACGCCTTGTTGTGCTGTTTCCTTTGCGGGCAATGAGTGCATGTGACTTCGATGCAGGAAACATTACACGTTTGGCAGCAGTGGGATTCGAACCCACGCCTCCGAAGAGACTTGTGCCTGAAACCAGCGCCTGAGACCGCTCGGCCACGCTACCTACGCAACACGCGCGTCACATGAGCTGCGTCCTACTCCACGAGAACACACAGCAACGGCACAAAAATGAGACGCCAAAATTGGCAACGGTGGGATTCGAACCCACGCCTCCGAAGAGACTGGTGGCCTAAAACCAGCGCCTTAGACCGCTCGGCCACGTTACCCTTGCAAGAGCGGCGGCAAAACGTTCCCTTTGTACTACAAAGATCACTTCGAAATGGAAGTATCTTGGCAATCGCCGTGCCATGTATTTTCACTGCTCTCCCACTGGAAGCGTCTCTTTAGGCCACCCACAACAAGAAAATGCCGTGCCCGCCATATGGTAGCGACGCCACTTGTCTGTAGCTGTCGTAGTTAAGGAGACAGCATCAAGAGACGTTTTCGTGCCGTGACCAGGTTTCGAACCTGGGCTTTCCGTAACCACTAAAGTATCGTAGCTGTACCTGTCAGGCGGAGCTAGAATGCTCCATGTAACAAACATATGTGAGCTCAAGTACAAACTGCGGCCTGCGGAACACGAGTGAAAAACCAAGAAAGCACTGTGATTTCGAGTACTCGTGCACTATCGTCAATGCAACGGCAGCAAGGAAAAACTTTCAAAATTGCCGTGACCAGGATTCGAACCTGGGTTATTGCGGCCACAACGCAATGTCCTAACCACTAGACGATCACGGCCCACGGAGGCGCCCCCGAAAGCAGCTGGCTGGAATGCAAGTGTCGATACACAGCAAAGCCTAGGCCAAGGTGTACGCCACAGCAGTGGCAGACACGGTCTCCATCACATGCATACGAGCAGATGAACGTGCCTGCGCTGTCGGGACACTAACTACAGTGGTTAGCTGCATTCACCTCCGTGGCAATGTCTTGCAGTCCTCCAAGCCTCTTGACTACAGACATGTGACTCGATAACAAGTGGACAGACGCAGCATCTCTCTCGCCGTCGGGTGTTGCCTCGAATCATACTTAACGTGGCTTTCTGCACGCGTCAGCGTAGCGTCAGTCGAGCAAAGTCGAGACAAGTCGCATAAGAGGAGCAACAAAAACGCGCATTTCCGGTACCGGGAATCGAACCCGGGCCTCCTGGGTGAGAGCCAGGTATCCTAGCCACTAGACTACACCGGATTACAACGCCAGTGCTCCTCCAGCGAACGCAGCAACCACCCACGATTAACTGACGACAACTGTAAAAAATCCACTCTCGCACGCTATAGAACGGCATGCTCTGGACGCATATCGTGGAGACGAACGCCAGCAAGTGATGAGAGCAAAAGGCGCCTACAAATCCTGCCGTTGCACCACGTACTGTTCTACGACAATTCACGAAGCAGACGCTCACGCCTTGTTGTGCTGTTTCCTTTGCGGGCAATGAGTGCATGTGACTTCGATGCAGGAAACATTACACGTTTGGCAGCAGTGGGATTCGAACCCACGCCTCCGAAGAGACTTGTGCCTGAAACCAGCGCCTGAGACCGCTCGGCCACGCTACCTACGCAACACGCGCGTCACATGAGCTGCGTCCTACTCCACGAGAACACACAGCAACGGCACAAAAATGAGACGCCAAAATTGGCAACGGTGGGATTCGAACCCACGCCTCCGAAGAGACTGGTGCCTAAAACCAGCGCCTTAGACCGCTCGGCCACGTTACCCTTGCAAGAGCGGCGGCAAAACGTTCCCTTTGTACTACAAAGATCACTTCGAAATGGAAGTATCTTGGCAATCGCCGTGCCATGTATTTTCACTGCTCTCCCACTGGAAGCGTCTCTTTAGGCCACCCACAACAAGAAAATGCCGTGCCCGCCATATGGTAGCGACGCCACTTGTCTGTAGCTGTCGTAGTTAAGGAGACAGCATCAAGAGACGTTTTCGTGCCGTGACCAGGTTTCGAACCTGGGCTTTCCGTAACCACTAAAGTATCGTAGCTGTACCTGTCAGGCGCGAGCTAGAATGCTCCATGTAACAAACATATGTGAGCTCAAGTACAAACTGCGGCCTGCGGAACACGAGTGAAAAACCAAGAAAGCACTGTGATTTCGAGTACTCGTGCACTATCGTCAATGCAACGGCAGCAAGGAAAAACTTTCAAATTGCCGTGACCAGGATTCGAACCTGGGTTATTGCGGCCACAACGCAATGTCCTAACCACTAGACGATCACGGCCACGGAGGCGCCCCCGAAAGCAGCTGGCTGGAATGCAAGTGTCGATACACAGCAAAGCCTAGGCCAAGGTGTACGCCACAGCAGTGGCAGACACGGTCTCCATCACATGCATACGAGCAGATGAACGTGCCTGCGCTGTCGGGACACTAACTACAGTGGTTAGCTGCATTCACCTCCGTGGCAATGTCTTGCAGTCCTCCAAGCCTCTTGACTACAGACATGTGACTCGATAACAAGTGGACAGACGCAGCATCTCTCTCGCCGTCGGGTGTTGCCTCGAATCATACTTAACGTGGCTTTCTGCACGCGTCAGCGTAGCGTCAGTCGAGCAAAGTCGAGACAAGTCGCATAAGAGGAGCAACAAAAACGCGCATTTCCGGTACCGGGAATCGAAACCCGGGCCTCCTGGGTGAGAGCCAGGTATCCTAGCCACTAGACTACACCGGATTACAACGCCAGTGCTCCTCCAGCGAACGCAGCAACCACCCACGATTAACTGACGACAACTGTAAAAAATCCACTCTCGCACGCTATAGAACGGCATGCTCTGGACGCATATCGTGGAGACGAACGCCAGCAGTGATGAGAGCAAAAGGCGCCTACAAATCCTGCCGTTGCACCACGTACTGTTCTACGACAATTCACGAAGCAGACGCTCACGCCTTGTTGTGCTGTTTCCTTTGCGGGCAATGAGTGCATGTGACTTCGATGCAGGAAACATTACACGTTTGGCAGCAGTGGGATTCGAACCCACGCCTCCGAAGAGACTTGTGCCTGAAACCAGCGCCTGAGACCGCTCGGCCACGCTACCTACGCAACACGCGCGTCACATGAGCTGCGTCCTACTCCACGAGAACACACAGCAACGGCACAAAAATGAGACGCCAAAATTGGCAACGGTGGGATTCGAACCCACGCCTCCGAAGAGACTGGTGCCTAAAACCAGCGCCTTAGACCGCTCGGCCACGTTACCCTTGCAAGAGCGGCGGCAAAACGTTCCCTTTGTACTACAAAGATCACTTCGAAATGGAAGTATCTTGGCAATCGCCGTGCCATGTATTTTCACTGCTCTCCCACTGGAAGCGTCTCTTTAGGCCACCCACAACAAGAAAATGCCGTGCCCGCCATATGGTAGCGACGCCACTTGTCTGTAGCTGTCGTAGTTAAGGAGACAGCATCAAGAGACGTTTTCGTGCCGTGACCAGGTTTCGAACCTGGGCTTTCCGTAACCACTAAAGTATCGTAGCTGTACCTGTCAGGCGGAGCTAGAATGCTCCATGTAACAAACATATGTGAGCTCAAGTACAAACTGCGGCCTGCGGAACACGAGTGAAAAACCAAGAAAGCACTGTGATTTCGAGTACTCGTGCACTATCGTCAATGCAACGGCAGCAAGG
>NW_026046456.1:5000-7500 GCF_023864275.1 Schistocerca cancellata
TCCGTCGGCCGGCGCGCCTGCCACTGGGCGCCCCCACCAGCCGGCTGTAGCGCGTGCGCCCACGCACCGCGCGGCCAGCACGCCGGGCGGCCCCCCCTCACCGGCCGGGGACGGTCCCACCCAGCCACCGCCGCGTATCGCTTCACACACAGATTTGCCCTTACTGATTTACCTCCAGCAACAACAACCGCACCACAATGGGTTTACCAGTTGTTCATTTGCGTTGCGTCACGTCACCAGCAAACGTAGACGTCCATCCCAGTTTGCAAATGCAACGATTATTGCATACCTGTCTGTTAGGTGTCACGACACACTACGTCTGCCCACATACACGCAACAAAATGTGCACGACTAGAGAACACGTGGGAGGTGGCCCCCTACGTATGCGATGTCCATTACGAGACCGACTGTCAACCAGCATCTGTACCATGTCGCAGATGTGGAACGCGGTGCACCATGCTATCACACTGTGTGAGAAGAGACGACTACGTTTGAATACACGCGCCACTACATCAACAGACGGCTCATGCTGATCGCCATCCAGGGCGTCCGTTACTCCCACACGTCTCTATGGCGTACCACACTGCAATGTAGCTGTTATGGGGAGACGGCACGTGGCTGAGTGCACAACATTTGGACCGTATGGTTCGCTGTTGTTGGGCGCAGTCGTACGGTCACACATGTGCCACAGCGTATCATTCAGTACATACGGACCTATGTGCAGTACAATGTGAGGATTAAGCTTACGATATCAGCGGACAGTGGACACAGGCCGTACCACGACGTAGACTGAGCGCTTCGACATGCGAATGCCAGTGAACAGCTGCGAAGGGCATTGAACACGCAAGCACCTGAACGACCAGCGTGCGAAGGCAGGGTGGAGGGGGGGGGGCGATGTACATCCTGCAGTTGTCCACATTACAGTGTACAGCGGGAGCATGTAAAAAGTAAGCAACACTTGCGAAGTGTTCAACATGAAACGACACACAAGAGGGTGGGCGGTGCGAGTAGCGAACTATATTCAGAGGGTTGTGGTTAGACAACACTAGATTAATGTAACGTGTCATATGCCAATTACAGAGCAGGTTAAGGCACAACGTGGGTTAGGTTAAGGCACAACGTGGGTTAGGTTAAGGCACAACGTGGGTTAGGTTAAGGCACAACGTGGGTTAGGTTAAGGCACAACGTGGGTTAGGTTAAGGCACAACGTGGGTTAGGTTAAGGCACAACGTGGGTTAGGTTAAGGCACAACGTGGGTTAGGTTAAGGCACAACGTGGGTTAGGTTAAGGCACAACGTGGGTTAGGTTAAGGCACAACGTGGGTTAGGTTAAGGCACAACGTGGGTTAGGTTAAGGCACAACGTGGGTTAGGTTAAGGCACAACGTGGGTTAGGTTAAGGCACAACGTGGGTTACGTTAAGGCACAACGTGGGTTAGGTTAAGGCACAACGTGGGTTACGTTAAGGCACAACGTGGGTTACGTTAAGGCACAACGTGGGTTACGTTAAGGCACAACGTGGGTTACGTTAAGGCACAACGTGGGTTACGTTAAGGCACAACGTGGGTTACGTTAAGGCACAACGTGGGTTACGTTAAGGCACAACGTGGGTTACGTTAAGGCACAACGTGGGTTACGTTAAGGCACAACGTGGGTTACGTTAAGGCACAACGTGGGTTACGTTAAGGCACAACGTGGGTTACGTTAAGGCACAACGTGGGTTACGTTAAGGCACAACGTGGGTTAGGTTAAGGCACAACGTGGGTTAGGTTAAGACACAAATTGCGTTACAAATTGCGTTACATTGCGGTACAAATTGCGTTACATTGCGGTACAAATTGCGTTACATTGCGGTACAAATTGCGTTACAAATTTGGTTAGGTTAAGGTGCAAAATGGGTTGGATTACAGTACACAACATGGTAAGAGATAGTGTGTTTGGGGGGGGGGGGGGGGGGGCAGGTTCGTTGGTAGTGATCATTGTAAGTGAATGTCTGAGGCAGCGTCAGTATGTCACAGCAGTTCTGTCTCGTCAGGATGCGCTTTTCGCTCGTGACTGGAGGCGCGCCGCGTCTGTGGTTGCGGCAAGGGAGTGGCAGACCTGTGTGATTCATTCCTGCCATTGTTTCTGTGCCGTAACAGGAGGCAGTGTGGTGGTGTTGGGTGCACCCCTGTGTAGGACATGTGTGGGTGTTGGTGGCTTATCTGAGCAATTGTGGATGTTGGACGGGTGGGATATTCTATTTTATAATTGGACCCCCTGGTGTGGTTATCATAGTGTGGATGGTGTACTGTGGCGGAGAGGATGCACCGGACGTTGGTCCATGCTGGTGCTTACATATCGTATCTGTGTCTGTTACAGGCAGAGAGTAATGTGTGATGGAGTGTCTCGCTGAGGTGTGGTTCATATTGTGTGCACAGACTTACAGCATGTATAGGGACAGCGGGAATTTGGCATATTGGATATAACTCGTCATGAAACGCAAGATATAGGGGTGGATTG
>NW_026046456.1:15000-17500 GCF_023864275.1 Schistocerca cancellata
GCGGTGAACCAACAGCGTGGGACACAAATCCAACTACGAGCTTTTTAACCGCAACAACTTTAATATACGCTATTGGAGCTGGAATTACCGCGGCTGCTGGCACCAGACTTGCCCTCCAATAGATACTCGTTAAAGGATTTAAAGTGTACTCATTCCGATTACGGGGCCTCGGATGAGTCCCGTATCGTTATTTTTCGTCACTACCTCCCCGTGCCGGGAGTGGGTAATTTGCGCGCCTGCTGCCTTCCTTGGATGTGGTAGCCGTTTCTCAGGCTCCCTCTCCGGAATCGAACCCTGATTCCCCGTTACCCGTTACAACCATGGTAGGCGCAGAACCTACCATCGACAGTTGATAAGGCAGACATTTGAAAGATGCGTCGCCGGTACGAGGACCGTGCGATCAGCCCAAAGTTATTCAGAGTCACCAAGGCAAACGGACCGGACGAGCCGACCGATTGGTTTTGATCTAATAAAAGCGTCCCTTCCATCTCTGGTCGGGACTCTGTTTGCATGTATTAGCTCTAGAATTACCACAGTTATCCAAGTAACGTGGGTACGATCTAAGGAACCATAACTGATTTAATGAGCCATTCGCGGTTTCACCTTAATGCGGCTTGTACTGAGACATGCATGGCTTAATCTTTGAGACAAGCATATGACTACTGGCAGGATCAACCAGGGAGCTGCGTCAACTAGAGCTGAGCAGCCGGCCGCCCGGGAGTGTGTCCCAGGGGCCCGCGCGAACACGCAAGCGTCCGCTCAATTATTCTGCAAACAGGAGGAGGCTGAGCTCCCCTGTACAATACACCTCGAAACCCTCTCAGGTCCCGGCGGCGCGCAGCGCCGTCCTAAGTACTTGGTCGGGTTCGAGAGAGGCGCAATCGCCCGGAGTTAGGCGAGTAGACGCTTTAGGTGCGACCACCCGTGCTCCCAACTGAGCTTGCCGCTGCCGACAGAGGCCCGGGAGCGTGCTGTCGTGGCATTGCCGGCGGGAGACAACACGCGCCACCTACGGTGACCGGCAGCTCCAACGCCAGCGCCACAGAAGGGCAAAGGCCCCACGTGGGTGCCGAAGCGAACTCTCCCAGCACAGCGCACGTGCCAACACGTCTGCACAACTGCGATACAAACCACCAGCGAGAACCGCTGGGGCGACCGAGCAGCAGACGGCGTCGCGGCGCCGAGTGCCGGGCGGCGGCGCATCCTCAACGCACACAGTCCTCAGTCGGACCAGCACACTGCAGATGTCCACCGCGCTTCGCACCGGGCCCGCGAGGACCCACTTTGGCCGCCCGGCGCCGCGCGCAGGGTGCCCCGGCGCGCAGCTGCGCCGCCTGCCGCGTCCGTCGGCCGGCGCGCCTGCCACTGGGCGCCCCCACCAGCCGGCTGTAGCGCGTGCGCCCACGCACCGCGCGGCCAGCACGCCGGGCGGCCCCCCCTCACCGGCCGGGGACGGTCCCACCCAGCCACCGCCGCGTATCGCTTCACACACAGATTTGCCCTTACTGATTTACCTCCAGCAACAACAACCGCACCACAATGGGTTTACCAGTTGTTCATTTGCGTTGCGTCACGTCACCAGCAAACGTAGACGTCCATCCCAGTTTGCAAATGCAACGATTATTGCATACCTGTCTGTTAGGTGTCACGACACACTACGTCTGCCCACATACACGCAACAAAATGTGCACGACTAGAGAACACGTGGGAGGTGGCCCCCTACGTATGCGATGTCCATTACGAGACCGACTGTCAACCAGCATCTGTACCATGTCGCAGATGTGGAACGCGGTGCACCATGCTATCACACTGTGTGAGAAGAGACGACTACGTTTGAATACACGCGCCACTACATCAACAGACGGCTCATGCTGATCGCCATCCAGGGCGTCCGTTACTCCCACACGTCTCTATGGCGTACCACACTGCAATGTAGCTGTTATGGGGAGACGGCACGTGGCTGAGTGCACAACATTTGGACCGTATGGTTCGCTGTTGTTGGGCGCAGTCGTACGGTCACACATGTGCCACAGCGTATCATTCAGTACATACGGACCTATGTGCAGTACAATGTGAGGATTAAGCTTACGATATCAGCGGACAGTGGACACAGGCCGTACCACGACGTAGACTGAGCGCTTCGACATGCGAATGCCAGTGAACAGCTGCGAAGGGCATTGAACACGCAAGCACCTGAACGACCAGCGTGCGAAGGCAGGGTGGAGGGGGGGGGGCGATGTACATCCTGCAGTTGTCCACATTACAGTGTACAGCGGGAGCATGTAAAAAGTAAGCAACACTTGCGAAGTGTTCAACATGAAACGACACACAAGAGGGTGGGCGGTGCGAGTAGCGAACTATATTCAGAGGGTTGTGGTTAGACAACACTAGATTAATGTAACGTGTCATATGCCAATTACAGAGCAGGTTAAGGCACAACGTGGGTTAGGTTAAGGCACAACGTGGGTTAGGTTAAGGCACAACGTGGGTTAGGTTAAGG
>NW_026046456.1:22500-25000 GCF_023864275.1 Schistocerca cancellata
GGCGATGTGTAGGCGCGCCGCCCACATTTCCCCAACCTGCGTTGACGATTTGAGGAGGTGGCCCTCCCACGTTAAGTGGCGCTCCAGCACCTCGATCTCACGCTGCACCTCATCCAAGCCTGCACCTTCGCAGGCTGGCCCTATCTTCTTCAGCGCCAGGAGACGGGACCGACGGAGCGTTGGACCCATCCAACGGCAGGATGGAGAGTCATAGTTACTCCCGCCGTTTACCCGCGCTTGCTTGAATTTCTTCACGTTGACATTCAGAGCACTGGGCAGAAATCACATTGCGTCAACACCCGCTAGGGCCATCGCAATGCTTTGTTTTAATTAGACAGTCGGATTCCCCCAGTCCGTGCCAGTTCTGAGTTGATCGTTGAATGGCGGCCGAAGAGAATCCGCGCACCCGCGCGCCCCCGGAGGAGCACGCTAAGGCGGACGCGGCCTCGCAGCAAGGAAGATCCGTGGGAGGCCAAGGCACGGGACCGAGCTCGGATCCTGCGCGCAGGTTGAAGCACCGGGGCACGAACGCCGCGCAGGCGCGCGCATCCTGCACCGCCGGCCAGCACGAGGCCAACCAACGGCGAGAGCAGACCACGCCCGCGCTAAACGCCCGCACTTACCGGCACCCCTACGGCACTCACCTCGCCCAGGCCCGGCACGTTAGCGCTGACCCACTTCCCGACCAAGCCCGACACGCCCCGATCCTCAGAGCCAATCCTTATCCCGAAGTTACGGATCCAATTTGCCGACTTCCCTTACCTACATTATTCTATCGACTAGAGGCTCTTCACCTTGGAGACCTGCTGCGGATATGGGTACGAACCGGCGCGACACCTCCACGTGGCCCTCTCCCGGATTTTCAAGGTCCGAGGGGAAGATCGGGACACCGCCGCAACTGCGGTGCTCTTCGCGTTCCAAACCCTATCTCCCTGCTAGAGGATTCCAGGGAACTCGAACGCTCATGCAGAAAAGAAAACTCTTCCCCGATCTCCCGACGGCGTCTCCGGGTCCTTTTGGGTTACCCCGACGAGCATCTCTAAAAGAGGGGCCCGACTTGTATCGGTTCCGCTGCCGGGTTCCGGAATAGGAACCGGATTCCCTTTCGCCCAACGGGGGCCAGCACAAAGTGCATCATGCTATGACGGCCCCCATCAACATCGGATTTCTCCTAGGGCTTAGGATCGACTGACTCGTGTGCAACGGCTGTTCACACGAAACCCTTCTCCGCGTCAGCCCTCCAGGGCCTCGCTGGAGTATTTGCTACTACCACCAAGATCTGCACCGACGGCGGCTCCAGGCAGGCTCACGCCCAGACCCTTCTGCGCCCACCGCCGCGACCCTCCTACTCGTCAGGGCTTCGCGGCCGGCCGCAAGGACCGGCCATGACTGCCAGACTGACGGCCGAGTATAGGCACGACGCTTCAGCGCCATCCATTTTCAGGGCTAGTTGCTTCGGCAGGTGAGTTGTTACACACTCCTTAGCGGATTCCGACTTCCATGGCCACCGTCCTGCTGTCTTAAGCAACCAACGCCTTTCATGGTTTCCCATGAGCGTCGATTCGGGCGCCTTAACTCGGCGTTTGGTTCATCCCACAGCGCCAGTTCTGCTTACCAAAAGTGGCCCACTTGGCACTCCGATCCGAGTCGTTTGCTCGCGGCTTCAGCATATCAAGCAAGCCGGAGATCTCACCCATTTAAAGTTTGAGAATAGGTTGAGGTCGTTTCGGCCCCAAGGCCTCTAATCATTCGCTTTACCGGATGAGACTCGTACGAGCACCAGCTATCCTGAGGGAAACTTCGGAGGGAACCAGCTACTAGATGGTTCGATTAGTCTTTCGCCCCTATACCCAGCTCCGACGATCGATTTGCACGTCAGAATCGCTACGGACCTCCATCAGGGTTTCCCCTGACTTCGTCCTGGCCAGGCATAGTTCACCATCTTTCGGGTCCCAACGTGTACGCTCTAGGTGCGCCTCACCTCGCAATGAGGACGAGACGCCCCGGGAGTGCGGAGGCCGCCGCCCCGTGAAGGGCGGGGAAGCCCCATCCTCCCTCGGCCCGCGCAAGGCGAGACCTTCACTTTCATTACGCCTTTAGGTTTCGTACAGCCCAATGACTCGCGCACATGTTAGACTCCTTGGTCCGTGTTTCAAGACGGGTCGTGAAATTGTCCAAAGCTGAAGCGCCGCTGACGGGAGCGATTATTCCGCCCGAGAGCATCCCGAGCCAACAGCGGCGCGGGTCCGGGGCCGGGCCAGGTAGGTCCGTCATCCGGGAAGAACCGCGCGCGCTTGCCGGGAGCCCGAGCGCCCAAAGGGGCGAATCGACTCCTCCAGATATACCGCCGAGCAGCCAGCCAGGACACCGGGGCTCTGCCCAACAGACGCGAACCGAGGCCCGCGGAAGGACAGGCTGCGCACCCGGGCCGTAGGCCGGCACCCAGCGGGTCGCGACGTCCTACTAGGGGAGAAGTGCGGCCCACCGCACACCGGAACGG
>NW_026046456.1:27500-30000 GCF_023864275.1 Schistocerca cancellata
CGACGGGCGGTGAACCAACAGCGTGGGACACAAATCCAACTACGAGCTTTTTAACCGCAACAACTTTAATATACGCTATTGGAGCTGGAATTACCGCGGCTGCTGGCACCAGACTTGCCCTCCAATAGATACTCGTTAAAGGATTTAAAGTGTACTCATTCCGATTACGGGGCCTCGGATGAGTCCCGTATCGTTATTTTTCGTCACTACCTCCCCGTGCCGGGAGTGGGTAATTTGCGCGCCTGCTGCCTTCCTTGGATGTGGTAGCCGTTTCTCAGGCTCCCTCTCCGGAATCGAACCCTGATTCCCCGTTACCCGTTACAACCATGGTAGGCGCAGAACCTACCATCGACAGTTGATAAGGCAGACATTTGAAAGATGCGTCGCCGGTACGAGGACCGTGCGATCAGCCCAAAGTTATTCAGAGTCACCAAGGCAAACGGACCGGACGAGCCGACCGATTGGTTTTGATCTAATAAAAGCGTCCCTTCCATCTCTGGTCGGGACTCTGTTTGCATGTATTAGCTCTAGAATTACCACAGTTATCCAAGTAACGTGGGTACGATCTAAGGAACCATAACTGATTTAATGAGCCATTCGCGGTTTCACCTTAATGCGGCTTGTACTGAGACATGCATGGCTTAATCTTTGAGACAAGCATATGACTACTGGCAGGATCAACCAGGGAGCTGCGTCAACTAGAGCTGAGCAGCCGGCCGCCCGGGAGTGTGTCCCAGGGGCCCGCGCGAACACGCAAGCGTCCGCTCAATTATTCTGCAAACAGGAGGAGGCTGAGCTCCCCTGCACAATACACCTCGAAACCCTCTCAGGTCCCGGCGGCGCGCAGCGCCGTCCTAAGTACTTGGTCGGGTTCGAGAGAGGCGCAATCGCCCGGAGTTAGGCGAGTAGACGCTTTAGGTGCGACCACCCGTGCTCCCAACTGAGCTTGCCGCTGCCGACAGAGGCCCGGGAGCGTGCTGTCGTGGCATTGCCGGCGGGAGACAACACGCGCCACCTACGGTGACCGGCAGCTCCAACGCCAGCGCCACAGAAGGGCAAAGGCCCCACGTGGGTGCCGAAGCGAACTCTCCCAGCACAGCGCACGTGCCAACACGTCTGCACAACTGCGATACAAACCACCAGCGAGAACCGCTGGGGCGACCGAGCAGCAGACGGCGTCGCGGCGCCGAGTGCCGGGCGGCGGCGCATCCTCAACGCACACAGTCCTCAGTCGGACCAGCACACTGCAGATGTCCACCGCGCTTCGCACCGGGCCCGCGAGGACCCACTTTGGCCGCCCGGCGCCGCGCGCAGGGTGCCCCGGCGCGCAGCTGCGCCGCCTGCCGCGTCCGTCGGCCGGCGCGCCTGCCACTGGGCGCCCCCACCAGCCGGCTGTAGCGCGTGCGCCCACGCACCGCGCGGCCAGCACGCCGGGCGGCCCCCCCTCACCGGCCGGGGACGGTCCCACCCAGCCACCGCCGCGTATCGCTTCACACACAGATTTGCCCTTACTGATTTACCTCCAGCAACAACAACCGCACCACAATGGGTTTACCAGTTGTTCATTTGCGTTGCGTCACGTCACCAGCAAACGTAGACGTCCATCCCAGTTTGCAAATGCAACGATTATTGCATACCTGTCTGTTAGGTGTCACGACACACTACGTCTGCCCACATACACGCAACAAAATGTGCACGACTAGAGAACACGTGGGAGGTGGCCCCCTACGTATGCGATGTCCATTACGAGACCGACTGTCAACCAGCATCTGTACCATGTCGCAGATGTGGAACGCGGTGCACCATGCTATCACACTGTGTGAGAAGAGACGACTACGTTTGAATACACGCGCCACTACATCAACAGACGGCTCATGCTGATCGCCATCCAGGGCGTCCGTTACTCCCACACGTCTCTATGGCGTACCACACTGCAATGTAGCTGTTATGGGGAGACGGCACGTGGCTGAGTGCACAACATTTGGACCGTATGGTTCGCTGTTGTTGGGCGCAGTCGTACGGTCACACATGTGCCACAGCGTATCATTCAGTACATACGGACCTATGTGCAGTACAATGTGAGGATTAAGCTTACGATATCAGCGGACAGTGGACACAGGCCGTACCACGACGTAGACTGAGCGCTTCGACATGCGAATGCCAGTGAACAGCTGCGAAGGGCATTGAACACGCAAGCACCTGAACGACCAGCGTGCGAAGGCAGGGTGGAGGGGGGGGGGCGATGTACATCCTGCAGTTGTCCACATTACAGTGTACAGCGGGAGCATGTAAAAAGTAAGCAACACTTGCGAAGTGTTCAACATGAAACGACACACAAGAGGGTGGGCGGTGCGAGTAGCGAACTATATTCAGAGGGTTGTGGTTAGACAACACTAGATTAATGTAACGTGTCATATGCCAATTACAGAGCAGGTTAAGGCACAACGTGGGTTAGGTTAAGGCACAACGTGGGTTAGGTTAAGGCACAACGTGGGTTAGG
>NW_026046456.1:40000-42490 GCF_023864275.1 Schistocerca cancellata
GCGACCGAGCAGCAGACGGCGTCGCGGCGCCGAGTGCCGGGCGGCGGCGCATCCTCAACGCACACAGTCCTCAGTCGGACCAGCACACTGCAGATGTCCACCGCGCTTCGCACCGGGCCCGCGAGGACCCACTTTGGCCGCCCGGCGCCGCGCGCAGGGTGCCCCGGCGCGCAGCTGCGCCGCCTGCCGCGTCCGTCGGCCGGCGCGCCTGCCACTGGGCGCCCCCACCAGCCGGCTGTAGCGCGTGCGCCCACGCACCGCGCGGCCAGCACGCCGGGCGGCCCCCCCTCACCGGCCGGGGACGGTCCCACCCAGCCACCGCCGCGTATCGCTTCACACACAGATTTGCCCTTACTGATTTACCTCCAGCAACAACAACCGCACCACAATGGGTTTACCAGTTGTTCATTTGCGTTGCGTCACGTCACCAGCAAACGTAGACGTCCATCCCAGTTTGCAAATGCAACGATTATTGCATACCTGTCTGTTAGGTGTCACGACACACTACGTCTGCCCACATACACGCAACAAAATGTGCACGACTAGAGAACACGTGGGAGGTGGCCCCCTACGTATGCGATGTCCATTACGAGACCGACTGTCAACCAGCATCTGTACCATGTCGCAGATGTGGAACGCGGTGCACCATGCTATCACACTGTGTGAGAAGAGACGACTACGTTTGAATACACGCGCCACTACATCAACAGACGGCTCATGCTGATCGCCATCCAGGGCGTCCGTTACTCCCACACGTCTCTATGGCGTACCACACTGCAATGTAGCTGTTATGGGGAGACGGCACGTGGCTGAGTGCACAACATTTGGACCGTATGGTTCGCTGTTGTTGGGCGCAGTCGTACGGTCACACATGTGCCACAGCGTATCATTCAGTACATACGGACCTATGTGCAGTACAATGTGAGGATTAAGCTTACGATATCAGCGGACAGTGGACACAGGCCGTACCACGACGTAGACTGAGCGCTTCGACATGCGAATGCCAGTGAACAGCTGCGAAGGGCATTGAACACGCAAGCACCTGAACGACCAGCGTGCGAAGGCAGGGTGGAGGGGGGGGGGCGATGTACATCCTGCAGTTGTCCACATTACAGTGTACAGCGGGAGCATGTAAAAAGTAAGCAACACTTGCGAAGTGTTCAACATGAAACGACACACAAGAGGGTGGGCGGTGCGAGTAGCGAACTATATTCAGAGGGTTGTGGTTAGACAACACTAGATTAATGTAACGTGTCATATGCCAATTACAGAGCAGGTTAAGGCACAACGTGGGTTAGGTTAAGGCACAACGTGGGTTAGGTTAAGGCACAACGTGGGTTAGGTTAAGGCACAACGTGGGTTAGGTTAAGGCACAACGTGGGTTAGGTTAAGGCACAACGTGGGTTAGGTTAAGGCACAACGTGGGTTAGGTTAAGGCACAACGTGGGTTAGGTTAAGGCACAACGTGGGTTAGGTTAAGGCACAACGTGGGTTAGGTTAAGGCACAACGTGGGTTAGGTTAAGGCACAACGTGGGTTAGGTTAAGGCACAACGTGGGTTAGGTTAAGGCACAACGTGGGTTAGGTTAAGGCACAACGTGGGTTACGTTAAGGCACAACGTGGGTTAGGTTAAGGCACAACGTGGGTTACGTTAAGGCACAACGTGGGTTACGTTAAGGCACAACGTGGGTTACGTTAAGGCACAACGTGGGTTACGTTAAGGCACAACGTGGGTTACGTTAAGGCACAACGTGGGTTACGTTAAGGCACAACGTGGGTTACGTTAAGGCACAACGTGGGTTACGTTAAGGCACAACGTGGGTTACGTTAAGGCACAACGTGGGTTACGTTAAGGCACAACGTGGGTTACGTTAAGGCACAACGTGGGTTACGTTAAGGCACAACGTGGGTTACGTTAAGGCACAACGTGGGTTAGGTTAAGGCACAACGTGGGTTAGGTTAAGACACAAATTGCGTTACAAATTGCGTTACATTGCGGTACAAATTGCGTTACATTGCGGTACAAATTGCGTTACATTGCGGTACAAATTGCGTTACAAATTTGGTTAGGTTAAGGTGCAAAATGGGTTGGATTACAGTACACAACATGGTAAGAGATAGTGTGTTTGGGGGGGGGGGGGGGGGCAGGTTCGTTGGTAGTGATCATTGTAAGTGAATGTCTGAGGCAGCGTCAGTATGTCACAGCAGTTCTGTCTCGTCAGGATGCGCTTTTCGCTCGTGACTGGAGGCGCGCCGCGTCTGTGGTTGCGGCAAGGGAGTGGCAGACCTGTGTGATTCATTCCTGCCATTGTTTCTGTGCCGTAACAGGAGGCAGTGTGGTGGTGTTGGGTGCACCCCTGTGTAGGACATGTGTGGGTGTTGGTGGCTTATCTGAGCAATTGTGGATGTTGGACGGGTGGGATATTCTATTTTATAATTGGACCCCCTGGTGTGGTTATCATAGTGTGGATGGTGTGTACTGTGGCGGAG
>NW_026046457.1:0-26695 GCF_023864275.1 Schistocerca cancellata
CAATACACAGTGGTGTGTCTCAATGCGCGTTCACATTTAAACGTCACTCACACGCCTCCACGCTGCATTTACAGACACATTTCACCCTCGCCATATATGGCGTGCAAACCGACCCGCAAACGGCCGTCGTTACACACTGACATTCCCAACAATCGCGTGTCGTTTCCACCCGTCACGTAACTAACCGGCACCTCCATCCAAAGGGCACATCACCGATCGCACTTCCCCCCCCCCCCTCGCAGACAACGACTTGTGCGCACGTGCCTCCATTCCACGTCACACCGTGGCCGCACCCCGCAACACGCGACACGCGACGCGCCCCATAAACAATCAAATTATTCATCGCATCGGCCACCCCACCCCGTCGCGTCGCAACCAAAGCGGTAGCTATTGCCACCGTCCACCCACTCACACACAAAACAAAACAAAAACAACAACAACAACAATTCCGCCCTTCCCGCAAAGGCCATTTGGTGGCCCTGAAAAGGGCCGTTTTGCCGCTCTCGCAACGGAGGATCTCCTTCCATTCCAGAGCCACCTCCTTACTTGGAGCTCGTGTACTTGGTCACCGCCTTCGTGCCCTCGCTCACGGCGTGCTTGGCCAGCTCGCCAGGCAGCAACAGCCGCACAGCGGTCTGGATCTCGCGGGACGTGATGGTCGAGCGCTTGTTGTAGTGCGCCAGGCGAGACGCCTCGGCCGCGATGCGCTCGAAAATGTCGTTCACGAAGCTGTTCATGATGCTCATCGCCTTCGACGAGATGCCCGTGTCAGGGTGCACCTGCTTCAGCACCTTGTAGATGTAGATGGCATAGCTCTCCTTCCTCTTGCGCTTCTTCTTCTTGTCGCCCTTCGAAATGTTCTTCTGCGCCTTGCCAGCCTTCTTGGCGGCCTTCCCGCTAGTCTTGGGCGGCATCGCAAACAAACAAGAACGTACGGCAGCAACACCAGCAGCAAGCGCTCCGCTCTAGTCAGCGTCTCCCCACACAGTGGCACCCAGCGCGCCCCGCCGCCGCACCTTTACCAGCTCGCCCCGTTGCGGCCGCCGACCAATGGGCCGCGAGCGCAACCGGCCGCCGCACCCGAGAGCATAAAGGACCCCCACCCCTGGCGGCGCCGCCACTCCGCTGCTCGACTCGCTGCGGCTCGCACCGTCCTTCGTCTCGTCTCGTTTTTTTACACCACAGCGCATCGCCATGTCCGGACGCGGAAAGGGAGGCAAAGTCAAGGGCAAGTCAAAGTCCCGCTCAAGCAGGGCCGGGCTCCAGTTCCCGGTCGGCAGAATCCACCGCCTCCTGCGCAAGGGAAACTACGCCGAGCGCGTCGGCGCCGGGGCGCCCGTCTACCTCGCCGCCGTCATGGAGTACCTCGCGGCTGAGGTGCTCGAGCTGGCCGGAAACGCGGCCCGCGACAACAAGAAGACGCGCATCATCCCGCGCCACCTGCAGCTTGCCATCCGCAACGACGAGGAGCTCAACAAGCTCCTGTCGGGCGTCACCATCGCACAGGGTGGTGTCCTGCCCAACATCCAGGCCGTCCTGCTGCCAAAGAAGACCGAGAAGAAGGCCTAAACAGAGAGGCCAGGCAATCGGCACGCGGACCCGCCGCCCAGCAGCGCTGCGTGCTCCCCTGCACGCAACGCGCTTTGCCGGCCCGGCTCGGCTCACAACAATCGGCCCTTTTCAGGGCCACCACACAAACCTACGTCCAAAGCAAAATTTCAGTCGTCCTCGCCGCGCTTTGCTTTACTTTACTTTACTTTAACTTAACTTCACTTCCACAGCCGCCGCCGGCAAGAAGACCATACCAACTGCTACGATTGCAGGGGCAGATATTCTGCGAGGTACCTCGGTGTCACGCCTGACATCGAAGTGTCACATAGGGCAACTTGGCACAAACGCTCACGCCAGGATGCAGATCCTGTACCCCTGTTCCCTCGACCCCGCAACAGGGGTAGCGATACTGGAAATATGCGCGCCCTCTATAGGGGCTATGCAGCCAGGTCGACGATGCATCGCCTACAGAAGGGTCCAAAGCAGAGCGCTCTACGACGGGCCTTACACGTCCCCGCGGCAGACCTGCCTACAACCACCCACAACACGATTCCGCGCCCTGGCAGAAGCGTTCTACGCCACCGCGCGGAATTCAGAAAATGACTATTACGTCTTGACCCTTGGGCAATATGAACACCACAGGGACAGATGTGCAAGACCCGAGTCGCTACTCCAGCAGTAGCACAAACAGAACACATAATCACTCTCAACAAACAGCAACGTCCGAAAAAGCACACTACCAAAGATAAGAACAACACACAGAAAAGAGGAGCAAATGTCCACAGGCGACAATAACCTCCACCAACTCCCCCTCTAACGGTAGAGGACTAAAGGAAAGAGAGAAGAACAACAAGAAGAGCCGCCGCCATCTTGTCGTCCACAGCCCGTGTGGCCACACACACGTTTCTCTTTTGTTTTTCGTTTGCCTCAAGCACCTCCACGCACGCACAGTCGCCTTCCAAACGACAACGACAGCAATAATCACCAACTGTTAAACGAGCGTGTCGACACACCGCCCTCCACTCCCGCGCGCCCCATACAAACGAAACAGCTGATCCGGCCGCCTATGGGCACGCCTTGCCTCGGCAACTCCAACGCCGCCGCAAACACACAGCCAAAACCACGCAAATATTCACCGCCTCTCGCACAACAACAACAACAACAACAACAACAACACACAGCCCGGCGTCTCCATCGATCGATAAACAAAACAAACACACAACGCCCTCTCTCGCGCGCGCGCGCACGCACACACACACACACACACACACACACACACACACACACACACAGCCACAAGACCCGCTTCCTTTCCTTTCTCCCAGTCACGTCACGTCAGTCAAACGCAAACGAAATGAAGAATGAAAGAAACAAGGCAGGCAGGCAACACACGCAGCAACAACACAGACTCTTTCGCACTTTTCAATTTCCGAACAGTGTGGTGGCCCTGAAAAGGGCCGTTTTCGTCTCTCCCACGGCCGCGGGAAGGCCAACGCGGCACAGCACACCGGCTGCGACGCGCCTAACCGCCGAAACCGTACAGGGTGCGCCCCTGCCTCTTCAGGGCGTACACCACGTCCATGGCCGTCACAGTCTTGCGCTTGGCGTGCTCAGTGTACGTCACCGCGTCGCGGATCACGTTCTCCAGGAACACCTTCAGCACTCCGCGGGTCTCCTCGTAGATCAGACCAGAGATGCGCTTCACGCCGCCCCTGCGAGCCAGGCGGCGGATCGCGGGCTTCGTGATGCCCTGGATGTTGTCGCGCAACACCTTGCGGTGCCGCTTGGCGCCACCCTTGCCGAGCCCCTTTCCTCCCTTGCCGCGGCCAGTCATCTCTTCTAAATCCTCAAAAAGCTCAAGGCAAGCAAAGCGTCTGCTGCAGCGGCTGGCTCCTCACCCGGCGCTAGCGAGTCGGCTACGGTCTGCGCCCGGCGCACGCGCCAGCCCCCCTATATAGACTCTGGCCCGCCCTCCCCCCACCACGCGCAACCGAGGGCATATAAGCGCACCACGGTGGCTGGCGCGCGCCCGTGTCGTCAAGGCAGCACCCGACGCAGCACCTCGCTCGCCTCCACGCCGCTCCGCTAACCGCTACCGCTATGGCCCGCACAAAGCAAACGGCCCGCAAGTCCACCGGCGGAAAGGCGCCGCGCAAACAGCTCGCCACCAAGGCGGCGAGGAAGAGCGCGCCCGCCACCGGCGGCGTCAAGAAGCCCCACCGCTACAGGCCGGGCACCGTCGCCCTGCGAGAAATCAGGCGCTACCAGAAGAGCACAGAGCTGCTCATCCGCAAGCTGCCATTCCAGCGCCTAGTGCGCGAGATCGCCCAGGACTTCAAGACCGACCTGCGCTTCCAGAGCTCCGCGGTCATGGCCCTGCAGGAGGCCAGCGAGGCCTACCTCGTCGGCCTCTTCGAAGACACCAACCTGTGCGCAATCCACGCCAAGCGCGTCACCATCATGCCCAAGGACATCCAGCTCGCGCGCCGCATCCGCGGCGAGCGCGCCTAAACACCGCGCCAGCCGCTGGGCACCGCCCACGCACGCAACAAACAAAACGGCCCTTTTAAGGGCCACTAACATCACTCCGTCGCGAGCAAACTTTGTCGGTCGCCTCTCGCCCCACAACCACAGAACCAAAGACAAAACACCACTTCCACTTCCCGTCCGTCCGCCACAGCCGCTCTCCCCTGCCAGCTTGCTGGCGCGCGCAACAATCAACATCATGCCTCCCCGGCGCGGCGCTCAAAGCGCACAATACCCATCGGCCGACGCCGTCAACCACACGGCCGGCCGCCGCTTCGTTTCGAAAAGAAAACGAAACAAAAAGCCAGGCACGTCCAACGCCACCGACCCTTTCCACATCTCAACGTCCCCCGCCCCCGTTGCAAGAACACACACACAAGACAAGACACATCCGAGAAGACGGCAGGCAGGCCAACCAAAGTATTCAAACAACATGACACAAAACCAACCGTCGGCCGGCCGCGACCAAAAAAAAAAAACGGCGACAATCAACCGCAACGACAAAACCGCTACCGCCGCCCGCACCCGCCACCGACCCCCCCCCCGCAATCCAACCACCACGGCACGCAAACAGTATCCACACACGGGCATACAGAAACGCCAGACGACACAACCACACCGCAACACAAACACGACAATCAAAACCTTCCCGACGTGCTTTGATGGCCCTGAGAAGGGCCGTTTTGGGCCGCGCGTCTGTTGCGCGCCACTAGACGACGGGGACGGGGGGTGCGGACGACGGAGTCAACCGCCAACCCTTCCTTTCCCATTCCTCTCTACTTCTTCTTCTTGGGCGAAGCCTTCGCCTTAGACGGCGTCGTCGCCTTCTTCGGGCGCGGCGCCTTCGGCTTCTTCGTCGGAACCTTGGCGGCCTTCTTCGCCTTCGACGGCGACTTGGCCTTGGCCGGCTTGGCAGCAGCCGCCTTCTTCGCACCGGCGGGAGCGGCCGACGCCGCAGACGCCTTCTTGGCGGCGCCCGCCTTCCGACCAGTCGCCGCCTTCACGCCACCAGCCTTCTTTGCGCCGGCCGCACGGGCGCCCTTCTTCTCCTTGCTGGCCGGAGCGGCGCGCTTCTTCTTGGCACCGCCAGCACGAGCCTTGCCGCCCTCAGCCGCCCCGCCGCCGGCGCCGGCAAGCTTGAAAGAGCCGGACGCGCCCTTCCCCTTCGTCTGCACCAGCTCGCCCGCCACCACGGCCGACTTGAGGTACTTCTTGATAAACGGCGCCAGCTTCTCCGCGTCCAGCTTGTAGTGCGCGGCAATGTACTTCTTGATCGCCTGCAGCGACGATCCGCCGCGCTCCTTCAGACTCTTGATGGCGGCCGTCACCATCTCAGAGGTGCGCGGGTGCGCAGGCTTGGCGCGCGGCTTCTTCGCAGACGACGCAGACTTTGCCTTCTTCGTAGTGCCGGTGGCGGCGGGTGCCGCAGCAGTCTCGTTCGTAGCCGCCTGATCTGCCATTTCGACGACGCGCGTTAACACACAGCGAGCAGCGAGAGCGAGAGGAGACACGCAGCGAGCGGAGCGCACAGCAGAGGAATAGCCGCCTCGACGCACAGGCCCAGCCAGTGTCGCGGGCGGGCGCGGACGGCCGAGAGAGCGGCCGCCACTCTGCGCGCCGCCGCGCCGCGCCTCCCGCGCTTGCTACCGCCCAACGTCCGACAGCCTGTGCGGAGCAGCCCCACACCTGCGCCACAACCACCCGCGCCTTTCAAACCACCGAGGATGGGGCTACACACAGCCACACCACAGTCGCCAACCAGTCGCCACGGCAGCGCCGCAAACCACGGCCAAACTGCAGCCACCGCGCGCTACAGCCTGGGTCGGCCCGCCGAGAATCGCCGCCCACGCCCAAATGCCGCCCCCACAGCCCCAGCCGGCGACCGGCCACAATGGCCAAACCTTCGGCAAAAGCCCCGCACCGTCGCCGCGGCAGCCCGGCCAGCGCGGCCGGCGCCACAGCCACACAAGCGGAGGCGTGCGGCGATGACGGCCGTGCAAACGCACCTCCGCCGCCCCATCGCCCTCCCACCGTTTCCCGATCGGCCCGCAGCCGTCGGGCCACGTCCTCCTCCTCTCGCCCGCCAACATTCACAGCCCTTTCGTTCGTTTCCCAACAATTTCAATTGTGCCCGCCGCAAAAACGGGCGCCGCCTGCAAAGCAACATGCTCCGCCGGAGCGCCCCTCGCCGCTTACGAGCCAACCCCTCGCCCGAGGCAAACCCGAAATCCGCAACTACAGACCAACCCAATCTGCCGTCAGCACACACGACAGCCAACATCACGCGTTACGAGTTAGACATTAGGTTCACACGTCTCGGTTAGGTTCGGTGGACGTGGGTTAGGTTAAGGGCACTTGGGTTAGGTTAAGCATTCAAAACACACGTCAGGCGTCAGAGGTTAGGTTAGGTTACGTTACATTAAGGTTAGGTTAGGGGCACCTCGGTTAGGTTAAGGGTCGGTGTTAGGTTAAGCGTCAAACTTAGGTTAAGCATTCAAACACACGTCGGGCGTCAGAGGTTAGGTTAGGTTAGGTTAGGTTAAGGCCACTTGGGTTAGGTTAAGCCTCAAACTTAGGTTAAGCATTCAAACACACGTCGGGCGTCAGGTGGCCGCAGCAGCCGCACCTACCTACCCACCCACCTCACGGCCGGACAGCTTGGCTTACTTGGCGCTGAGGCTGACCTCACCGCACCTCACGCTACGCAACGCTACAGGTTCGGTTCGCTCAGCTTAGGCTTAGAGCTTAAGCGCCCAGGTCGGATTACGACGTTGGTTCACCTTCGGGCGCCACACTTTGGGTGTAAAGGTCGCGTCGGGTCGTCGGCACGCCGCAAAAACAAAAGCGAAGCCACAGGACAACGCCGACAAACGGGCAGCACGACCACGACCAGATACCGAGACACACGGACCACCCACCGGCCAAAGGGCACCAAACAACAAACCAGAGCACCACGTGTCGACCAGAGCAACCCGCCGCTCACGCGACGTGGCTGGCACCGAAGGGCCGCCGCAACTGCGCTTTCCGCGCCGGGCCGGATGCACGTGCGGCAACACCACCACCGCACACAGCCGCTGTTCAACATCAACCAACAACACGCCGCGGTCGCAGCCTCAACGCCAGCACACGTTTGCACCACCATTCACACGCACCGCACAAACAGCTGTCGCCGACAACACAAACACACCGCAACGACGCCGCCGCCCCTACTTGTGCCGGCCACCCACCCCACCGACGGCGCACCTGTCGCCGGCCGGCAGTCGACACGGGAAACGCACACCGCCACTTCGCTCGCGCGCACGCCACCAACCAGTCGTCGTCTCCAAAACAACAAACAAACAAACATAGGGCAGGCAACAAATCGCCTCGCACGAACCGTCCACAAAACTATCAAAGCACAGCCTCTGGCTAACGGCCACGACGCAGCGGCACGCTGCTCCTTTCCCCGCCCCCACTCGATTCACGAAGGCACGCGACACCGCCAACGACGGCCTCGCTTCCCGCAACCGACACCTTTCCGCCACTACGCACAGCCGCACCCGACGCCCGTGCCAACGACACAACTACTGCACTATCCACCGCCGCCTCCCCCTTCCCGTCGTACACACACACAGCCAGCCAGCCAGCCAGCCAGCCAAAACCACACCAACGACCCAAACATGCACGTGCAACGGCACACCCCAACCAGTCAACGTCGACAACCACACGCACGGCTCGAAACCGGCGCCCTTCCACGTTGCCATCAAGCTACACACAAGACACAAGGAACCAACAACAGCAAGCCTGCCCGCCCGCCCCACTCTCACGCCGCAAAAAGCACACCGAAACCGCCAAACGCACATTCCCATCGCACCGACACCGACCGGCTCGCTACCACCACACCTCTCGGCAGCCGTTTCGCAAACATGACACGGCGCGACATGACATCACGACCAACTCTCCTCTCCAGACGCCTTCGGCCGGAGCACAACGCCGCCAATTCGCCACACACACACACACACACACACACACAGTCGACAGGCGCCCGCCCGCCCGCCCTGCACGACGCCGCGCAGCAAAGGCGCCCGCAAACACATACCTCTCCTCTCTCTCGGCCGCCCGACGCGCCAACCGCCACACCGCCAGCCACTCGCAATTGTGCACTGCCGCCAGCCACACGTCCAACACGCCGCGCCGCCTCCGGCCACCCGCCAGGGGGCGCTCACGTCCGCGACAACAGCGCGGCCCGCCGGGCCAAACCGAACCGAGCCGAGCCGCCCGCCGCTGCTCTGCACATCTTCCTGCGCGCATCAACAAAACGAGGCAAGCGAGCACACCCCGTCACAACGCCACATCACGCAAATGCCGTGCCGACCTCTTGTGTCTACCGCCTAAATTGCACTCACTCACCAGCCGCCCCTTCTTCTTCTTCCTACCTATCTATCTGTGCGTCTGTGTCGGTCCGCGCGTGACGCCTCTCAACATCCGCCGTCGCCGTCCCCGTCCCCGTTTCCGCCCCAATGCCATCGTCGCGCCGCCTCCTCCTCCTCCTCCGCCCCTGTCCGGCCCGCACCACACCATACACCGCTGCTTGTCCCGGCCGTTGCCACCAAAGGCGCCTACCGCAAACGCGCCACGCCGCAGCCCCCGTGCGTGCATCTCCGTGCCGACGCTGCCTCTCTGCCCTCCCGCACGCACTCGACCGACCGACATGCACTGCGTCGACGGCCTCGACAACACAGTCTCTGGCTCCGCACTGCGTCTTCCGGTACGCGCGCTGAAACACGTATGTACTCATTACCAGCGATGGCGAGGCACGACACAATCTCTGACCAGAGCGTTTCTTATCGTCGCTAGTCTGCGCCACACGACACTAGTAGCACGTAGCGGGTCGGCAGGAACAGTTGTCATCTATATGTGGCGGGTCGGGAGAGGTAGTAGTCAGTCGACAGTATTAGCGAGTGGACGGTTGTACTGAGCGGGCGGCGGCGTGCTCTTCTCGCGACTCTGGTCTCCGTTCGGGACGATGCATACTGTTATTACAGGTAAGGTAATGAAGCTGCATTGCGCAAATCTAATACTGTATGTCAATTGTAACTATTTTCTTCACAACAAAATGCCCCAATAATACTTTGTTTCCAAACAAACTTTTTTAAAGTACAACCATTCATTTCCATTTAAATAATATTTCCTACGCATTTCCTCCAACAATCAAAATTAAATGTGAGCCGGCATTCATTGCACGACGCTGTGTACAGGTATCTACAGTTAAGAGCACATATAGATGCAGTTTGTTTTTTCTCTTTTGTCTTTTTTGTTTTTTTTTTTTTTTTTTTTGACGTAACGATCTTTTGCTCTTTTTATTCTAATTTGTACGTACGCTGTTTGTTTAGATTTTTATATTGGTAATGCCACGTAGCGCTCCGCGTGAAAATCACTGCCTGTGCTGTGTGCAGTCTGTGGCTAGTTTGCATTGTTGTTGTCATGAACTGCTATAGCTGGATGTGAACAGCGCGTAGCGTTGCGCAGTTAGGGGTGAGCCGCCAGCACTGGTGCATGTGAGGACAGAGATGGCGGACGTTTCAAATTACATATATTATGACTGGTGATGATATTAAGGGTAAATACATTGTTTGTTGTTCTCTATTAAACATCTTTACTTTGCTAACTATCCCTATCGGTAGTTAGTGCCCTCCGTAGTTTGGAATCTCTTATTTAGCTGGCAGCAGTGGTGCTCGCTGTATTGCAGTAGTTCGAGTAATGAAGATTTTTGTGAGGTAAGTGATTTCCGACAGGTGTACTTTAATGTTACTCAGGGCCATTCTTTTGCAGGGATCTTTGATAGTCAGATTGCGTTGCGCTCAAAATATTGTGTGTCAGTTTAAGCACAGTTTTGTATACATTGTTGTTCAAAGGGGGGCGTTTCAGAATACACAGGGCCGAAGGTCAGCCAGCGCTGCCCTTACAACGTTTATCGGGTTTTCAATTATGTCTGTTGAGATGTTCATGGTTCATTATTTCCATTCATCATATTATCGCGCGTTTCTCATCAATCTTCGTTCGTTCATTTTCTAGGGACGTTAACAACATTCTGGCACATTTTTATCATCATTCACTCACTCACTCACTCACTCACTCACTCACTTACTTACGACTATTTGTGCGGGGAGGTTACACTTGGGTCCATTTCCATTTACATTCAATGTTGATAGACGCCTTTTTTTTTTTTGTTGTTGTTTTGTTGCTGGCAGGTTACAAAGGGCCTCATTTTATGTTGGTTGCAGCAGCGTTTTTCTCCTTCTTCTAGCGTTTTCCCCGCCCCCGCCCCTCCCGCATCCCTCGGTCTCACCACGTTCACTGACAGCCGCGTCTGCGGCTACACCACAACGGCCCCCTCCCGGCAACCCATTCGTTTTCTCTTCTTTTGCACAAAAACAACGCCGCACGCGCCAGCCGAGCGCAGCGCAAGCCACCCACACCGCGCCCCTCCCCGTCTTTATAGCCTCCGCGTCTTGTTTTCTTCGTTTGCCCCCTCCCATCTCCCGAATGCCATGCCATGCCATGCCAGCAGCGTTACGCGTGCCCCTCCCCTGTCCACACACTACCGCGAAACGAACAGCCTTCCGGGCCACATGCAGGGCACGCCCACCGCCATTCCCGGACGCAATTCTCAAAACAACACACACACACACACACACACACACAATGGCTTTGCACACGAACATAGACGGCACGGGCACTGTCGTACATTCTTCCTCAGAACCATCTCAACGAACGTTACGTTACATACACATCCGGGAAAGCAAAGCAACGCAACGCACAATTCAGCCGTCAAAGGTAACGTTCACCACGGCAGACACTTGCCGCCGCGCCGTTACGCGCATTTCAGTGCGGCTACAATACACCTCCGACACGGGAACGTTCCGTTGCTCTACACTGCGTTTCTCCGTTTTGTTTGGTTTTTTTTCCGTTTTCTCTCTCTCTCTCTCTCTCTCTCTATATATATATTTGTTTTTTCCCCTCTGTCCTTTCCTCCACCATTCTCTCCTCACGTTCTGCCCAGACATTCGACCGATCAGAGGTTCGTTCACCTTTCGGTAACCGTTCTCAGCGCGACGGTGTACCAACGGTATGACGGTATGACGGTATGACGGGTGTTCAAGACGTCCGGTGTACCGCGCCGATCGACAGTTTCCCAGAGGCGACGGATCGGACCACATCACCGACATACACACAAACACGTGTACGCACATTCGCCAAAGCGACCGTCGTCTTCTAGCGTCGCGCTTACTCTACTGTACTGCACTGGACACGCGAGCATGCATCTTCAATGACGACGTCGGTGTGCGTGCGTCGTACGCACACAAGCAGACACAGTCGGTCAGACACGACTATCGAAATCAGAGTCGGGGGAAAGGTACATATCATCGTGCGTGTCGCCCGTACAATGCAATACACAGTGGTGTGTCTCAATGCGCGTTCACATTTAAACGTCACTCACACGCCTCCACGCTGCATTTACAGACACATTTCACCCTCGCCATATATGGCGTGCAAACCGACCCGCAAACGGCCGTCGTTACACACTGACATTCCCAACAATCGCGTGTCGTTTCCACCCGTCACGTAACTAACCGGCACCTCCATCCAAAGGGCACATCACCGATCGCACTTCCCCCCCCCCCCTCGCAGACAACGACTTGTGCGCACGTGCCTCCATTCCACGTCACACCGTGGCCGCACCCCGCAACACGCGACACGCGACGCGCCCCATAAACAATCAAATTATTCATCGCATCGGCCACCCCACCCCGTCGCGTCGCAACCAAAGCGGTAGCTATTGCCACCGTCCACCCACTCACACACAAAACAAAACAAAAACAACAACAACAACAATTCCGCCCTTCCCGCAAAGGCCATTTGGTGGCCCTGAAAAGGGCCGTTTTGCCGCTCTCGCAACGGAGGATCTCCTTCCATTCCAGAGCCACCTCCTTACTTGGAGCTCGTGTACTTGGTCACCGCCTTCGTGCCCTCGCTCACGGCGTGCTTGGCCAGCTCGCCAGGCAGCAACAGCCGCACAGCGGTCTGGATCTCGCGGGACGTGATGGTCGAGCGCTTGTTGTAGTGCGCCAGGCGAGACGCCTCGGCCGCGATGCGCTCGAAAATGTCGTTCACGAAGCTGTTCATGATGCTCATCGCCTTCGACGAGATGCCCGTGTCAGGGTGCACCTGCTTCAGCACCTTGTAGATGTAGATGGCATAGCTCTCCTTCCTCTTGCGCTTCTTCTTCTTGTCGCCCTTCGAAATGTTCTTCTGCGCCTTGCCAGCCTTCTTGGCGGCCTTCCCGCTAGTCTTGGGCGGCATCGCAAACAAACAAGAACGTACGGCAGCAACACCAGCAGCAAGCGCTCCGCTCTAGTCAGCGTCTCCCCACACAGTGGCACCCAGCGCGCCCCGCCGCCGCACCTTTACCAGCTCGCCCCGTTGCGGCCGCCGACCAATGGGCCGCGAGCGCAACCGGCCGCCGCACCCGAGAGCATAAAGGACCCCCACCCCTGGCGGCGCCGCCACTCCGCTGCTCGACTCGCTGCGGCTCGCACCGTCCTTCGTCTCGTCTCGTTTTTTTACACCACAGCGCATCGCCATGTCCGGACGCGGAAAGGGAGGCAAAGTCAAGGGCAAGTCAAAGTCCCGCTCAAGCAGGGCCGGGCTCCAGTTCCCGGTCGGCAGAATCCACCGCCTCCTGCGCAAGGGAAACTACGCCGAGCGCGTCGGCGCCGGGGCGCCCGTCTACCTCGCCGCCGTCATGGAGTACCTCGCGGCTGAGGTGCTCGAGCTGGCCGGAAACGCGGCCCGCGACAACAAGAAGACGCGCATCATCCCGCGCCACCTGCAGCTTGCCATCCGCAACGACGAGGAGCTCAACAAGCTCCTGTCGGGCGTCACCATCGCACAGGGTGGTGTCCTGCCCAACATCCAGGCCGTCCTGCTGCCAAAGAAGACCGAGAAGAAGGCCTAAACAGAGAGGCCAGGCAATCGGCACGCGGACCCGCCGCCCAGCAGCGCTGCGTGCTCCCCTGCACGCAACGCGCTTTGCCGGCCCGGCTCGGCTCACAACAATCGGCCCTTTTCAGGGCCACCACACAAACCTACGTCCAAAGCAAAATTTCAGTCGTCCTCGCCGCGCTTTGCTTTACTTTACTTTACTTTAACTTAACTTCACTTCCACAGCCGCCGCCGGCAAGAAGACCATACCAACTGCTACGATTGCAGGGGCAGATATTCTGCGAGGTACCTCGGTGTCACGCCTGACATCGAAGTGTCACATAGGGCAACTTGGCACAAACGCTCACGCCAGGATGCAGATCCTGTACCCCTGTTCCCTCGACCCCGCAACAGGGGTAGCGATACTGGAAATATGCGCGCCCTCTATAGGGGCTATGCAGCCAGGTCGACGATGCATCGCCTACAGAAGGGTCCAAAGCAGAGCGCTCTACGACGGGCCTTACACGTCCCCGCGGCAGACCTGCCTACAACCACCCACAACACGATTCCGCGCCCTGGCAGAAGCGTTCTACGCCACCGCGCGGAATTCAGAAAATGACTATTACGTCTTGACCCTTGGGCAATATGAACACCACAGGGACAGATGTGCAAGACCCGAGTCGCTACTCCAGCAGTAGCACAAACAGAACACATAATCACTCTCAACAAACAGCAACGTCCGAAAAAGCACACTACCAAAGATAAGAACAACACACAGAAAAGAGGAGCAAATGTCCACAGGCGACAATAACCTCCACCAACTCCCCCTCTAACGGTAGAGGACTAAAGGAAAGAGAGAAGAACAACAAGAAGAGCCGCCGCCATCTTGTCGTCCACAGCCCGTGTGGCCACACACACGTTTCTCTTTTGTTTTTCGTTTGCCTCAAGCACCTCCACGCACGCACAGTCGCCTTCCAAACGACAACGACAGCAATAATCACCAACTGTTAAACGAGCGTGTCGACACACCGCCCTCCACTCCCGCGCGCCCCATACAAACGAAACAGCTGATCCGGCCGCCTATGGGCACGCCTTGCCTCGGCAACTCCAACGCCGCCGCAAACACACAGCCAAAACCACGCAAATATTCACCGCCTCTCGCACAACAACAACAACAACAACAACAACAACACACAGCCCGGCGTCTCCATCGATCGATAAACAAAACAAACACACAACGCCCTCTCTCGCGCGCGCGCGCACGCACACACACACACACACACACACACACACACACACACACACACACAGCCACAAGACCCGCTTCCTTTCCTTTCTCCCAGTCACGTCACGTCAGTCAAACGCAAACGAAATGAAGAATGAAAGAAACAAGGCAGGCAGGCAACACACGCAGCAACAACACAGACTCTTTCGCACTTTTCAATTTCCGAACAGTGTGGTGGCCCTGAAAAGGGCCGTTTTCGTCTCTCCCACGGCCGCGGGAAGGCCAACGCGGCACAGCACACCGGCTGCGACGCGCCTAACCGCCGAAACCGTACAGGGTGCGCCCCTGCCTCTTCAGGGCGTACACCACGTCCATGGCCGTCACAGTCTTGCGCTTGGCGTGCTCAGTGTACGTCACCGCGTCGCGGATCACGTTCTCCAGGAACACCTTCAGCACTCCGCGGGTCTCCTCGTAGATCAGACCAGAGATGCGCTTCACGCCGCCCCTGCGAGCCAGGCGGCGGATCGCGGGCTTCGTGATGCCCTGGATGTTGTCGCGCAACACCTTGCGGTGCCGCTTGGCGCCACCCTTGCCGAGCCCCTTTCCTCCCTTGCCGCGGCCAGTCATCTCTTCTAAATCCTCAAAAAGCTCAAGGCAAGCAAAGCGTCTGCTGCAGCGGCTGGCTCCTCACCCGGCGCTAGCGAGTCGGCTACGGTCTGCGCCCGGCGCTTTATATAGGATGGGGCCCCTCCACGCCCGCACCAACGTGGTGACCAAACCAAAAGTTCTACTGTCACCTCCGTAAGCATGTTAGTATTAGAATCAGGCGTCACAGGATGCAGGCTGTGATGTTATCCATGCGTCTGGGTAAGACTACTCATTAACATGGTCCATCGGAGATAGATAGTGGTCGAAAACGATCGAAGGGTAGCGGTTGTAAGAGCAGAGGGAAAAAAGTGCCAAGGCCAGCGCCAAGGGAAAAAAACCTCTGCGACAGTAGGACGGGTGGTAAGGGCAGTAGCGGTTTGCTAGCTGCGACAGAGCATGCAAGGTGAGGAGTGGTTAGCGTGAGGTACCGTGCAACGTTACCTATGTACTGCGTGGTCGTGTCGTTAGCTGGGTCAGTCCGGTGCTGCGGCTGGGCTCGCTCGTAGTCTCCTAGGCCGGCGGCGGTGGCTTACTCCCTGTAACATAAAAGTTCGGCGCGGCAGCTTGGCGACGCTTGCGCGATGAAGACTGCCCTATTGGCTTTTGCACCTTTCACCTGCGGTGCTGCTGGGGCAACCGCTGGGATAGGCGCAGGTACGACTGCGCTGTGGCCTTGGGCGAAGACTGCACGCAGTTGCCTCAAGGCCTCTTCCTTCTCTGCAGCCAAGGCGGCTGCGAAGGCAGCCCTCTCCGCCGCCATGACGGCTTTGAGGGCTGCTGTGGCCTCCTTCACGACGGCCCCGAGGTCGAGGTCGAACTTCTTCACGGGAGGGCGAGCTGCGTCCTGGCTGCCCGTTTCCGAGCGGCCGTCCCTGCCCCTGGCAGGTGGATCTGCTGCTGCGCCGTTCCTCAGCTGCGCCGGGCTGTTCTGCGCCCTACGCCGTTTCCGGCGTCGTCTTCTCTTCTGCTGCTGCGTCGGTGCGGCCGCGGCCGCTTCGCCGCCCCCGGCACGGCTGCGACTTGAGAAAGCCGCGCACGCGCCAGCCCCCCTATATAGACTCTGGCCCGCCCTCCCCCCACCACGCGCAACCGAGGGCATATAAGCGCACCACGGTGGCTGGCGCGCGCCCGTGTCGTCAAGGCAGCACCCGACGCAGCACCTCGCTCGCCTCCACGCCGCTCCGCTAACCGCTACCGCTATGGCCCGCACAAAGCAAACGGCCCGCAAGTCCACCGGCGGAAAGGCGCCGCGCAAACAGCTCGCCACCAAGGCGGCGAGGAAGAGCGCGCCCGCCACCGGCGGCGTCAAGAAGCCCCACCGCTACAGGCCGGGCACCGTCGCCCTGCGAGAAATCAGGCGCTACCAGAAGAGCACAGAGCTGCTCATCCGCAAGCTGCCATTCCAGCGCCTAGTGCGCGAGATCGCCCAGGACTTCAAGACCGACCTGCGCTTCCAGAGCTCCGCGGTCATGGCCCTGCAGGAGGCCAGCGAGGCCTACCTCGTCGGCCTCTTCGAAGACACCAACCTGTGCGCAATCCACGCCAAGCGCGTCACCATCATGCCCAAGGACATCCAGCTCGCGCGCCGCATCCGCGGCGAGCGCGCCTAAACACCGCGCCAGCCGCTGGGCACCGCCCACGCACGCAACAAACAAAACGGCCCTTTTAAGGGCCACTAACATCACTCCGTCGCGAGCAAACTTTGTCGGTCGCCTCTCGCCCCACAACCACAGAACCAAAGACAAAACACCACTTCCACTTCCCGTCCGTCCGCCACAGCCGCTCTCCCCTGCCAGCTTGCTGGCGCGCGCAACAATCAACATCATGCCTCCCCGGCGCGGCGCTCAAAGCGCACAATACCCATCGGCCGACGCCGTCAACCACACGGCCGGCCGCCGCTTCGTTTCGAAAAGAAAACGAAACAAAAAGCCAGGCACGTCCAACGCCACCGACCCTTTCCACATCTCAACGTCCCCCGCCCCCGTTGCAAGAACACACACACAAGACAAGACACATCCGAGAAGACGGCAGGCAGGCCAACCAAAGTATTCAAACAACATGACACAAAACCAACCGTCGGCCGGCCGCGACCAAAAAAAAAAAACGGCGACAATCAACCGCAACGACAAAACCGCTACCGCCGCCCGCACCCGCCACCGACCCCCCCCCCGCAATCCAACCACCACGGCACGCAAACAGTATCCACACACGGGCATACAGAAACGCCAGACGACACAACCACACCGCAACACAAACACGACAATCAAAACCTTCCCGACGTGCTTTGATGGCCCTGAGAAGGGCCGTTTTGGGCCGCGCGTCTGTTGCGCGCCACTAGACGACGGGGACGGGGGGTGCGGACGACGGAGTCAACCGCCAACCCTTCCTTTCCCATTCCTCTCTACTTCTTCTTCTTGGGCGAAGCCTTCGCCTTAGACGGCGTCGTCGCCTTCTTCGGGCGCGGCGCCTTCGGCTTCTTCGTCGGAACCTTGGCGGCCTTCTTCGCCTTCGACGGCGACTTGGCCTTGGCCGGCTTGGCAGCAGCCGCCTTCTTCGCACCGGCGGGAGCGGCCGACGCCGCAGACGCCTTCTTGGCGGCGCCCGCCTTCCGACCAGTCGCCGCCTTCACGCCACCAGCCTTCTTTGCGCCGGCCGCACGGGCGCCCTTCTTCTCCTTGCTGGCCGGAGCGGCGCGCTTCTTCTTGGCACCGCCAGCACGAGCCTTGCCGCCCTCAGCCGCCCCGCCGCCGGCGCCGGCAAGCTTGAAAGAGCCGGACGCGCCCTTCCCCTTCGTCTGCACCAGCTCGCCCGCCACCACGGCCGACTTGAGGTACTTCTTGATAAACGGCGCCAGCTTCTCCGCGTCCAGCTTGTAGTGCGCGGCAATGTACTTCTTGATCGCCTGCAGCGACGATCCGCCGCGCTCCTTCAGACTCTTGATGGCGGCCGTCACCATCTCAGAGGTGCGCGGGTGCGCAGGCTTGGCGCGCGGCTTCTTCGCAGACGACGCAGACTTTGCCTTCTTCGTAGTGCCGGTGGCGGCGGGTGCCGCAGCAGTCTCGTTCGTAGCCGCCTGATCTGCCATTTCGACGACGCGCGTTAACACACAGCGAGCAGCGAGAGCGAGAGGAGACACGCAGCGAGCGGAGCGCACAGCAGAGGAATAGCCGCCTCGACGCACAGGCCCAGCCAGTGTCGCGGGCGGGCGCGGACGGCCGAGAGAGCGGCCGCCACTCTGCGCGCCGCCGCGCCGCGCCTCCCGCGCTTGCTACCGCCCAACGTCCGACAGCCTGTGCGGAGCAGCCCCACACCTGCGCCACAACCACCCGCGCCTTTCAAACCACCGAGGATGGGGCTACACACAGCCACACCACAGTCGCCAACCAGTCGCCACGGCAGCGCCGCAAACCACGGCCAAACTGCAGCCACCGCGCGCTACAGCCTGGGTCGGCCCGCCGAGAATCGCCGCCCACGCCCAAATGCCGCCCCCACAGCCCCAGCCGGCGACCGGCCACAATGGCCAAACCTTCGGCAAAAGCCCCGCACCGTCGCCGCGGCAGCCCGGCCAGCGCGGCCGGCGCCACAGCCACACAAGCGGAGGCGTGCGGCGATGACGGCCGTGCAAACGCACCTCCGCCGCCCCATCGCCCTCCCACCGTTTCCCGATCGGCCCGCAGCCGTCGGGCCACGTCCTCCTCCTCTCGCCCGCCAACATTCACAGCCCTTTCGTTCGTTTCCCAACAATTTCAATTGTGCCCGCCGCAAAAACGGGCGCCGCCTGCAAAGCAACATGCTCCGCCGGAGCGCCCCTCGCCGCTTACGAGCCAACCCCTCGCCCGAGGCAAACCCGAAATCCGCAACTACAGACCAACCCAATCTGCCGTCAGCACACACGACAGCCAACATCACGCGTTACGAGTTAGACATTAGGTTCACACGTCTCGGTTAGGTTCGGTGGACGTGGGTTAGGTTAAGGGCACTTGGGTTAGGTTAAGCATTCAAAACACACGTCAGGCGTCAGAGGTTAGGTTAGGTTACGTTACATTAAGGTTAGGTTAGGGGCACCTCGGTTAGGTTAAGGGTCGGTGTTAGGTTAAGCGTCAAACTTAGGTTAAGCATTCAAACACACGTCGGGCGTCAGAGGTTAGGTTAGGTTAGGTTAGGTTAAGGCCACTTGGGTTAGGTTAAGCCTCAAACTTAGGTTAAGCATTCAAACACACGTCGGGCGTCAGGTGGCCGCAGCAGCCGCACCTACCTACCCACCCACCTCACGGCCGGACAGCTTGGCTTACTTGGCGCTGAGGCTGACCTCACCGCACCTCACGCTACGCAACGCTACAGGTTCGGTTCGCTCAGCTTAGGCTTAGAGCTTAAGCGCCCAGGTCGGATTACGACGTTGGTTCACCTTCGGGCGCCACACTTTGGGTGTAAAGGTCGCGTCGGGTCGTCGGCACGCCGCAAAAACAAAAGCGAAGCCACAGGACAACGCCGACAAACGGGCAGCACGACCACGACCAGATACCGAGACACACGGACCACCCACCGGCCAAAGGGCACCAAACAACAAACCAGAGCACCACGTGTCGACCAGAGCAACCCGCCGCTCACGCGACGTGGCTGGCACCGAAGGGCCGCCGCAACTGCGCTTTCCGCGCCGGGCCGGATGCACGTGCGGCAACACCACCACCGCACACAGCCGCTGTTCAACATCAACCAACAACACGCCGCGGTCGCAGCCTCAACGCCAGCACACGTTTGCACCACCATTCACACGCACCGCACAAACAGCTGTCGCCGACAACACAAACACACCGCAACGACGCCGCCGCCCCTACTTGTGCCGGCCACCCACCCCACCGACGGCGCACCTGTCGCCGGCCGGCAGTCGACACGGGAAACGCACACCGCCACTTCGCTCGCGCGCACGCCACCAACCAGTCGTCGTCTCCAAAACAACAAACAAACAAACATAGGGCAGGCAACAAATCGCCTCGCACGAACCGTCCACAAAACTATCAAAGCACAGCCTCTGGCTAACGGCCACGACGCAGCGGCACGCTGCTCCTTTCCCCGCCCCCACTCGATTCACGAAGGCACGCGACACCGCCAACGACGGCCTCGCTTCCCGCAACCGACACCTTTCCGCCACTACGCACAGCCGCACCCGACGCCCGTGCCAACGACACAACTACTGCACTATCCACCGCCGCCTCCCCCTTCCCGTCGTACACACACACAGCCAGCCAGCCAGCCAGCCAGCCAAAACCACACCAACGACCCAAACATGCACGTGCAACGGCACACCCCAACCAGTCAACGTCGACAACCACACGCACGGCTCGAAACCGGCGCCCTTCCACGTTGCCATCAAGCTACACACAAGACACAAGGAACCAACAACAGCAAGCCTGCCCGCCCGCCCCACTCTCACGCCGCAAAAAGCACACCGAAACCGCCAAACGCACATTCCCATCGCACCGACACCGACCGGCTCGCTACCACCACACCTCTCGGCAGCCGTTTCGCAAACATGACACGGCGCGACATGACATCACGACCAACTCTCCTCTCCAGACGCCTTCGGCCGGAGCACAACGCCGCCAATTCGCCACACACACACACACACACACACACACAGTCGACAGGCGCCCGCCCGCCCGCCCTGCACGACGCCGCGCAGCAAAGGCGCCCGCAAACACATACCTCTCCTCTCTCTCGGCCGCCCGACGCGCCAACCGCCACACCGCCAGCCACTCGCAATTGTGCACTGCCGCCAGCCACACGTCCAACACGCCGCGCCGCCTCCGGCCACCCGCCAGGGGGCGCTCACGTCCGCGACAACAGCGCGGCCCGCCGGGCCAAACCGAACCGAGCCGAGCCGCCCGCCGCTGCTCTGCACATCTTCCTGCGCGCATCAACAAAACGAGGCAAGCGAGCACACCCCGTCACAACGCCACATCACGCAAATGCCGTGCCGACCTCTTGTGTCTACCGCCTAAATTGCACTCACTCACCAGCCGCCCCTTCTTCTTCTTCCTACCTATCTATCTGTGCGTCTGTGTCGGTCCGCGCGTGACGCCTCTCAACATCCGCCGTCGCCGTCCCCGTCCCCGTTTCCGCCCCAATGCCATCGTCGCGCCGCCTCCTCCTCCTCCTCCGCCCCTGTCCGGCCCGCACCACACCATACACCGCTGCTTGTCCCGGCCGTTGCCACCAAAGGCGCCTACCGCAAACGCGCCACGCCGCAGCCCCCGTGCGTGCATCTCCGTGCCGACGCTGCCTCTCTGCCCTCCCGCACGCACTCGACCGACCGACATGCACTGCGTCGACGGCCTCGACAACACAGTCTCTGGCTCCGCACTGCGTCTTCCGGTACGCGCGCTGAAACACGTATGTACTCATTACCAGCGATGGCGAGGCACGACACAATCTCTGACCAGAGCGTTTCTTATCGTCGCTAGTCTGCGCCACACGACACTAGTAGCACGTAGCGGGTCGGCAGGAACAGTTGTCATCTATATGTGGCGGGTCGGGAGAGGTAGTAGTCAGTCGACAGTATTAGCGAGTGGACGGTTGTACTGAGCGGGCGGCGGCGTGCTCTTCTCGCGACTCTGGTCTCCGTTCGGGACGATGCATACTGTTATTACAGGTAAGGTAATGAAGCTGCATTGCGCAAATCTAATACTGTATGTCAATTGTAACTATTTTCTTCACAACAAAATGCCCCAATAATACTTTGTTTCCAAACAAACTTTTTTAAAGTACAACCATTCATTTCCATTTAAATAATATTTCCTACGCATTTCCTCCAACAATCAAAATTAAATGTGAGCCGGCATTCATTGCACGACGCTGTGTACAGGTATCTACAGTTAAGAGCACATATAGATGCAGTTTGTTTTTTCTCTTTTGTCTTTTTTGTTTTTTTTTTTTTTTTTTTTGACGTAACGATCTTTTGCTCTTTTTATTCTAATTTGTACGTACGCTGTTTGTTTAGATTTTTATATTGGTAATGCCACGTAGCGCTCCGCGTGAAAATCACTGCCTGTGCTGTGTGCAGTCTGTGGCTAGTTTGCATTGTTGTTGTCATGAACTGCTATAGCTGGATGTGAACAGCGCGTAGCGTTGCGCAGTTAGGGGTGAGCCGCCAGCACTGGTGCATGTGAGGACAGAGATGGCGGACGTTTCAAATTACATATATTATGACTGGTGATGATATTAAGGGTAAATACATTGTTTGTTGTTCTCTATTAAACATCTTTACTTTGCTAACTATCCCTATCGGTAGTTAGTGCCCTCCGTAGTTTGGAATCTCTTATTTAGCTGGCAGCAGTGGTGCTCGCTGTATTGCAGTAGTTCGAGTAATGAAGATTTTTGTGAGGTAAGTGATTTCCGACAGGTGTACTTTAATGTTACTCAGGGCCATTCTTTTGCAGGGATCTTTGATAGTCAGATTGCGTTGCGCTCAAAATATTGTGTGTCAGTTTAAGCACAGTTTTGTATACATTGTTGTTCAAAGGGGGGCGTTTCAGAATACACAGGGCCGAAGGTCAGCCAGCGCTGCCCTTACAACGTTTATCGGGTTTTCAATTATGTCTGTTGAGATGTTCATGGTTCATTATTTCCATTCATCATATTATCGCGCGTTTCTCATCAATCTTCGTTCGTTCATTTTCTAGGGACGTTAACAACATTCTGGCACATTTTTATCATCATTCACTCACTCACTCACTCACTCACTCACTCACTTACTTACGACTATTTGTGCGGGGAGGTTACACTTGGGTCCATTTCCATTTACATTCAATGTTGATAGACGCCTTTTTTTTTTTTTGTTGTTGTTTTGTTGCTGGCAGGTTACAAAGGGCCTCATTTTATGTTGGTTGCAGCAGCGTTTTTCTCCTTCTTCTAGCGTTTTCCCCGCCCCCGCCCCTCCCGCATCCCTCGGTCTCACCACGTTCACTGACAGCCGCGTCTGCGGCTACACCACAACGGCCCCCTCCCGGCAACCCATTCGTTTTCTCTTCTTTTGCACAAAAACAACGCCGCACGCGCCAGCCGAGCGCAGCGCAAGCCACCCACACCGCGCCCCTCCCCGTCTTTATAGCCTCCGCGTCTTGTTTTCTTCGTTTGCCCCCTCCCATCTCCCGAATGCCATGCCATGCCATGCCAGCAGCGTTACGCGTGCCCCTCCCCTGTCCACACACTACCGCGAAACGAACAGCCTTCCGGGCCACATGCAGGGCACGCCCACCGCCATTCCCGGACGCAATTCTCAAAACAACACACACACACACACACACACACACAATGGCTTTGCACACGAACATAGACGGCACGGGCACTGTCGTACATTCTTCCTCAGAACCATCTCAACGAACGTTACGTTACATACACATCCGGGAAAGCAAAGCAACGCAACGCACAATTCAGCCGTCAAAGGTAACGTTCACCACGGCAGACACTTGCCGCCGCGCCGTTACGCGCATTTCAGTGCGGCTACAATACACCTCCGACACGGGAACGTTCCGTTGCTCTACACTGCGTTTCTCCGTTTTGTTTGGTTTTTTTTCCGTTTTCTCTCTCTCTCTCTCTCTCTCTCTATATATATATTTGTTTTTTCCCCTCTGTCCTTTCCTCCACCATTCTCTCCTCACGTTCTGCCCAGACATTCGACCGATCAGAGGTTCGTTCACCTTTCGGTAACCGTTCTCAGCGCGACGGTGTACCAACGGTATGACGGTATGACGGTATGACGGGTGTTCAAGACGTCCGGTGTACCGCGCCGATCGACAGTTTCCCAGAGGCGACGGATCGGACCACATCACCGACATACACACAAACACGTGTACGCACATTCGCCAAAGCGACCGTCGTCTTCTAGCGTCGCGCTTACTCTACTGTACTGCACTGGACACGCGAGCATGCATCTTCAATGACGACGTCGGTGTGCGTGCGTCGTACGCACACAAGCAGACACAGTCGGTCAGACACGACTATCGAAATCAGAGTCGGGGGAAAGGTACATATCATCGTGCGTGTCGCCCGTACAATGCAATACACAGTGGTGTGTCTCAATGCGCGTTCACATTTAAACGTCACTCACACGCCTCCACGCTGCATTTACAGACACATTTCACCCTCGCCATATATGGCGTGCAAACCGACCCGCAAACGGCCGTCGTTACACACTGACATTCCCAACAATCGCGTGTCGTTTCCACCCGTCACGTAACTAACCGGCACCTCCATCCAAAGGGCACATCACCGATCGCACTTCCCCCCCCCCCCCCCTCGCAGACAACGACTTGTGCGCACGTGCCTCCATTCCACGTCACACCGTGGCCGCACCCCGCAACACGCGACACGCGACGCGCCCCATAAACAATCAAATTATTCATCGCATCGGCCACCCCACCCCGTCGCGTCGCAACCAAAGCGGTAGCTATTGCCACCGTCCACCCACTCACACACAAAACAAAACAAAAACAACAACAACAACAATTCCGCCCTTCCCGCAAAGGCCATTTGGTGGCCCTGAAAAGGGCCGTTTTGCCGCTCTCGCAACGGAGGATCTCCTTCCATTCCAGAGCCACCTCCTTACTTGGAGCTCGTGTACTTGGTCACCGCCTTCGTGCCCTCGCTCACGGCGTGCTTGGCCAGCTCGCCAGGCAGCAACAGCCGCACAGCGGTCTGGATCTCGCGGGACGTGATGGTCGAGCGCTTGTTGTAGTGCGCCAGGCGAGACGCCTCGGCCGCGATGCGCTCGAAAATGTCGTTCACGAAGCTGTTCATGATGCTCATCGCCTTCGACGAGATGCCCGTGTCAGGGTGCACCTGCTTCAGCACCTTGTAGATGTAGATGGCATAGCTCTCCTTCCTCTTGCGCTTCTTCTTCTTGTCGCCCTTCGAAATGTTCTTCTGCGCCTTGCCAGCCTTCTTGGCGGCCTTCCCGCTAGTCTTGGGCGGCATCGCAAACAAACAAGAACGTACGGCAGCAACACCAGCAGCAAGCGCTCCGCTCTAGTCAGCGTCTCCCCACACAGTGGCACCCAGCGCGCCCCGCCGCCGCACCTTTACCAGCTCGCCCCGTTGCGGCCGCCGACCAATGGGCCGCGAGCGCAACCGGCCGCCGCACCCGAGAGCATAAAGGACCCCCACCCCTGGCGGCGCCGCCACTCCGCTGCTCGACTCGCTGCGGCTCGCACCGTCCTTCGTCTCGTCTCGTTTTTTTACACCACAGCGCATCGCCATGTCCGGACGCGGAAAGGGAGGCAAAGTCAAGGGCAAGTCAAAGTCCCGCTCAAGCAGGGCCGGGCTCCAGTTCCCGGTCGGCAGAATCCACCGCCTCCTGCGCAAGGGAAACTACGCCGAGCGCGTCGGCGCCGGGGCGCCCGTCTACCTCGCCGCCGTCATGGAGTACCTCGCGGCTGAGGTGCTCGAGCTGGCCGGAAACGCGGCCCGCGACAACAAGAAGACGCGCATCATCCCGCGCCACCTGCAGCTTGCCATCCGCAACGACGAGGAGCTCAACAAGCTCCTGTCGGGCGTCACCATCGCACAGGGTGGTGTCCTGCCCAACATCCAGGCCGTCCTGCTGCCAAAGAAGACCGAGAAGAAGGCCTAAACAGAGAGGCCAGGCAATCGGCACGCGGACCCGCCGCCCAGCAGCGCTGCGTGCTCCCCTGCACGCAACGCGCTTTGCCGGCCCGGCTCGGCTCACAACAATCGGCCCTTTTCAGGGCCACCACACAAACCTACGTCCAAAGCAAAATTTCAGTCGTCCTCGCCGCGCTTTGCTTTACTTTACTTTACTTTAACTTAACTTCACTTCCACAGCCGCCGCCGGCAAGAAGACCATACCAACTGCTACGATTGCAGGGGCAGATATTCTGCGAGGTACCTCGGTGTCACGCCTGACATCGAAGTGTCACATAGGGCAACTTGGCACAAACGCTCACGCCAGGATGCAGATCCTGTACCCCTGTTCCCTCGACCCCGCAACAGGGGTAGCGATACTGGAAATATGCGCGCCCTCTATAGGGGCTATGCAGCCAGGTCGACGATGCATCGCCTACAGAAGGGTCCAAAGCAGAGCGCTCTACGACGGGCCTTACACGTCCCCGCGGCAGACCTGCCTACAACCACCCACAACACGATTCCGCGCCCTGGCAGAAGCGTTCTACGCCACCGCGCGGAATTCAGAAAATGACTATTACGTCTTGACCCTTGGGCAATATGAACACCACAGGGACAGATGTGCAAGACCCGAGTCGCTACTCCAGCAGTAGCACAAACAGAACACATAATCACTCTCAACAAACAGCAACGTCCGAAAAAGCACACTACCAAAGATAAGAACAACACACAGAAAAGAGGAGCAAATGTCCACAGGCGACAATAACCTCCACCAACTCCCCCTCTAACGGTAGAGGACTAAAGGAAAGAGAGAAGAACAACAAGAAGAGCCGCCGCCATCTTGTCGTCCACAGCCCGTGTGGCCACACACACGTTTCTCTTTTGTTTTTCGTTTGCCTCAAGCACCTCCACGCACGCACAGTCGCCTTCCAAACGACAACGACAGCAATAATCACCAACTGTTAAACGAGCGTGTCGACACACCGCCCTCCACTCCCGCGCGCCCCATACAAACGAAACAGCTGATCCGGCCGCCTATGGGCACGCCTTGCCTCGGCAACTCCAACGCCGCCGCAAACACACAGCCAAAACCACGCAAATATTCACCGCCTCTCGCACAACAACAACAACAACAACAACAAC
>NW_026046457.1:26770-41776 GCF_023864275.1 Schistocerca cancellata
GCACACACACACACACACACACACACACACACACACACACAGCCACAAGACCCGCTTCCTTTCCTTTCTCCCAGTCACGTCACGTCAGTCAAACGCAAACGAAATGAAGAATGAAAGAAACAAGGCAGGCAGGCAACACACGCAGCAACAACACAGACTCTTTCGCACTTTTCAATTTCCGAACAGTGTGGTGGCCCTGAAAAGGGCCGTTTTCGTCTCTCCCACGGCCGCGGGAAGGCCAACGCGGCACAGCACACCGGCTGCGACGCGCCTAACCGCCGAAACCGTACAGGGTGCGCCCCTGCCTCTTCAGGGCGTACACCACGTCCATGGCCGTCACAGTCTTGCGCTTGGCGTGCTCAGTGTACGTCACCGCGTCGCGGATCACGTTCTCCAGGAACACCTTCAGCACTCCGCGGGTCTCCTCGTAGATCAGACCAGAGATGCGCTTCACGCCGCCCCTGCGAGCCAGGCGGCGGATCGCGGGCTTCGTGATGCCCTGGATGTTGTCGCGCAACACCTTGCGGTGCCGCTTGGCGCCACCCTTGCCGAGCCCCTTTCCTCCCTTGCCGCGGCCAGTCATCTCTTCTAAATCCTCAAAAAGCTCAAGGCAAGCAAAGCGTCTGCTGCAGCGGCTGGCTCCTCACCCGGCGCTAGCGAGTCGGCTACGGTCTGCGCCCGGCGCACGCGCCAGCCCCCCTATATAGACTCTGGCCCGCCCTCCCCCCACCACGCGCAACCGAGGGCATATAAGCGCACCACGGTGGCTGGCGCGCGCCCGTGTCGTCAAGGCAGCACCCGACGCAGCACCTCGCTCGCCTCCACGCCGCTCCGCTAACCGCTACCGCTATGGCCCGCACAAAGCAAACGGCCCGCAAGTCCACCGGCGGAAAGGCGCCGCGCAAACAGCTCGCCACCAAGGCGGCGAGGAAGAGCGCGCCCGCCACCGGCGGCGTCAAGAAGCCCCACCGCTACAGGCCGGGCACCGTCGCCCTGCGAGAAATCAGGCGCTACCAGAAGAGCACAGAGCTGCTCATCCGCAAGCTGCCATTCCAGCGCCTAGTGCGCGAGATCGCCCAGGACTTCAAGACCGACCTGCGCTTCCAGAGCTCCGCGGTCATGGCCCTGCAGGAGGCCAGCGAGGCCTACCTCGTCGGCCTCTTCGAAGACACCAACCTGTGCGCAATCCACGCCAAGCGCGTCACCATCATGCCCAAGGACATCCAGCTCGCGCGCCGCATCCGCGGCGAGCGCGCCTAAACACCGCGCCAGCCGCTGGGCACCGCCCACGCACGCAACAAACAAAACGGCCCTTTTAAGGGCCACTAACATCACTCCGTCGCGAGCAAACTTTGTCGGTCGCCTCTCGCCCCACAACCACAGAACCAAAGACAAAACACCACTTCCACTTCCCGTCCGTCCGCCACAGCCGCTCTCCCCTGCCAGCTTGCTGGCGCGCGCAACAATCAACATCATGCCTCCCCGGCGCGGCGCTCAAAGCGCACAATACCCATCGGCCGACGCCGTCAACCACACGGCCGGCCGCCGCTTCGTTTCGAAAAGAAAACGAAACAAAAAGCCAGGCACGTCCAACGCCACCGACCCTTTCCACATCTCAACGTCCCCCGCCCCCGTTGCAAGAACACACACACAAGACAAGACACATCCGAGAAGACGGCAGGCAGGCCAACCAAAGTATTCAAACAACATGACACAAAACCAACCGTCGGCCGGCCGCGACCAAAAAAAAAAAACGGCGACAATCAACCGCAACGACAAAACCGCTACCGCCGCCCGCACCCGCCACCGACCCCCCCCCCGCAATCCAACCACCACGGCACGCAAACAGTATCCACACACGGGCATACAGAAACGCCAGACGACACAACCACACCGCAACACAAACACGACAATCAAAACCTTCCCGACGTGCTTTGATGGCCCTGAGAAGGGCCGTTTTGGGCCGCGCGTCTGTTGCGCGCCACTAGACGACGGGGACGGGGGGTGCGGACGACGGAGTCAACCGCCAACCCTTCCTTTCCCATTCCTCTCTACTTCTTCTTCTTGGGCGAAGCCTTCGCCTTAGACGGCGTCGTCGCCTTCTTCGGGCGCGGCGCCTTCGGCTTCTTCGTCGGAACCTTGGCGGCCTTCTTCGCCTTCGACGGCGACTTGGCCTTGGCCGGCTTGGCAGCAGCCGCCTTCTTCGCACCGGCGGGAGCGGCCGACGCCGCAGACGCCTTCTTGGCGGCGCCCGCCTTCCGACCAGTCGCCGCCTTCACGCCACCAGCCTTCTTTGCGCCGGCCGCACGGGCGCCCTTCTTCTCCTTGCTGGCCGGAGCGGCGCGCTTCTTCTTGGCACCGCCAGCACGAGCCTTGCCGCCCTCAGCCGCCCCGCCGCCGGCGCCGGCAAGCTTGAAAGAGCCGGACGCGCCCTTCCCCTTCGTCTGCACCAGCTCGCCCGCCACCACGGCCGACTTGAGGTACTTCTTGATAAACGGCGCCAGCTTCTCCGCGTCCAGCTTGTAGTGCGCGGCAATGTACTTCTTGATCGCCTGCAGCGACGATCCGCCGCGCTCCTTCAGACTCTTGATGGCGGCCGTCACCATCTCAGAGGTGCGCGGGTGCGCAGGCTTGGCGCGCGGCTTCTTCGCAGACGACGCAGACTTTGCCTTCTTCGTAGTGCCGGTGGCGGCGGGTGCCGCAGCAGTCTCGTTCGTAGCCGCCTGATCTGCCATTTCGACGACGCGCGTTAACACACAGCGAGCAGCGAGAGCGAGAGGAGACACGCAGCGAGCGGAGCGCACAGCAGAGGAATAGCCGCCTCGACGCACAGGCCCAGCCAGTGTCGCGGGCGGGCGCGGACGGCCGAGAGAGCGGCCGCCACTCTGCGCGCCGCCGCGCCGCGCCTCCCGCGCTTGCTACCAGGTCAACCTCTTGTCCAGGAGGACCCCCAGGTAGCGGACGGTGTCACTCCACGGAATTTCGACGTCGTAGAGGCGGAGTCGTCGTTCCGGTGCAGTTCTCTTCCTCGTGAAGACAATGGCCTGCGTCTTCGCTGGATTAAATGCAATGCGCCATTTCGCAGCCCAATCTTGCAAGGCGTGACAAGCTGCTTGAAGGCGAGGGATCAGCACCTCGCGCCACCGACTTCTAGAGAACAGCATCGTGTCGTCCGCGTACACAGCTTTTTCGACCCGTGGAGGTGTTGGCAGGTCCGACGTAAACAAGCAGTAGAGGACTGGTCCGAGTACGGAGCCTTGAGGGACGCCAGCTCGGATAGGGCGGGCGTTGGAGAGGCGATCTTCTACTCGTACAGCAAAGGTGCGGTGTTCCAAGTAGGACGCAATCAGACGGACGTAGGCCTTCGGGAAGTGCAGTCGGTGTAGTTTCCATAAGAGTCCCTGGTGCCACACGCTATCGAACGCCTTCTTGACGTCGAAGAGGACTGCCCCACAATAGTCGCGCTGGTTGAACGTCTGGGCGATATATTCAACAGCCCGAAGGATCTGCATCGTGGTGGAGTGGCCACTGCGAAAGCCGAACTGTTCCGGCGGCATGAGTTCCTCAGCATCGATGTGGACTTGTAGCCGGCGGAGCAAGAGCCTCTCGAACAGTTTGCTGAGATGGGGTAGCAAGCTGATCGGCCTATAGCTGGATGGGTGGCGGCGGTCTTTTCCAGGCTTAGGCACTGCCACCACGATGGAATGCTTCCAGGCGCGTGGATAATTCGCAGTTTGCAGAATCCACGAAAAGATGGCTGCCAGATACACAATCGCCGTCCAGGGCAGCTGCTTCAGGACCAAACCTGGGATGGCATCGACACCAGGGTGACCTGGAAGCCTCACATTGATGACGTGAGGCTCAAGGTTATTCAACGGATGGGCGCTCTCTACCCATTCCTCAATGAACACTCTGAACTGTCGCCGGCGAATGGCCTTCTCATCTTTCGCCTCTACCTCCGCCCGCTATTTGATTATGCGTGCGAGGTCTGGGGCTGCGCAGCGAGGACACATCTTCAACGCCTCCAGAGTCTGCAAAACAAGATCCTGCGGCGGGTCTTCCATGTGCACTCACAGTTCCCCCATGAATACCTCCACGAGACAGCCGACGAGGACACCGTGCTGGAAAGGCACAAGAAGAGTGCCAGACGGTTCTATACCCGGACGAGGGTTTCTACGAACCCCCTCATCAGAGCGCTGGGAGCTCCTGCTAATCCCAGAGACCGCTATCGACGACCAGTGGCCATGCTCGACAGATGAAGACTTGAAGACTTGAAGCAGAAAAGCACTGCCATCCCCCTTCATACCCTGACGCCCAAAGGAAGCCAAACACCTGATGAAAACATGACGTCCCGCACACACTGATGTTACACATTAAATAAAGATGACAACATACCCACATGACACCTCAGCAGAAGCAGAAAATGCCGCAAGGTAAACTCTGCACCAAGCAGCTAATTTAAGTTAGCCTTAAGTAAGCGGATGGAGCGCTTGCTACCGCCCAACGTCCGACAGCCTGTGCGGAGCAGCCCCACACCTGCGCCACAACCACCCGCGCCTTTCAAACCACCGAGGATGGGGCTACACACAGCCACACCACAGTCGCCAACCAGTCGCCACGGCAGCGCCGCAAACCACGGCCAAACTGCAGCCACCGCGCGCTACAGCCTGGGTCGGCCCGCCGAGAATCGCCGCCCACGCCCAAATGCCGCCCCCACAGCCCCAGCCGGCGACCGGCCACAATGGCCAAACCTTCGGCAAAAGCCCCGCACCGTCGCCGCGGCAGCCCGGCCAGCGCGGCCGGCGCCACAGCCACACAAGCGGAGGCGTGCGGCGATGACGGCCGTGCAAACGCACCTCCGCCGCCCCATCGCCCTCCCACCGTTTCCCGATCGGCCCGCAGCCGTCGGGCCACGTCCTCCTCCTCTCGCCCGCCAACATTCACAGCCCTTTCGTTCGTTTCCCAACAATTTCAATTGTGCCCGCCGCAAAAACGGGCGCCGCCTGCAAAGCAACATGCTCCGCCGGAGCGCCCCTCGCCGCTTACGAGCCAACCCCTCGCCCGAGGCAAACCCGAAATCCGCAACTACAGACCAACCCAATCTGCCGTCAGCACACACGACAGCCAACATCACGCGTTACGAGTTAGACATTAGGTTCACACGTCTCGGTTAGGTTCGGTGGACGTGGGTTAGGTTAAGGGCACTTGGGTTAGGTTAAGCATTCAAAACACACGTCAGGCGTCAGAGGTTAGGTTAGGTTACGTTACATTAAGGTTAGGTTAGGGGCACCTCGGTTAGGTTAAGGGTCGGTGTTAGGTTAAGCGTCAAACTTAGGTTAAGCATTCAAACACACGTCGGGCGTCAGAGGTTAGGTTAGGTTAGGTTAGGTTAAGGCCACTTGGGTTAGGTTAAGCCTCAAACTTAGGTTAAGCATTCAAACACACGTCGGGCGTCAGGTGGCCGCAGCAGCCGCACCTACCTACCCACCCACCTCACGGCCGGACAGCTTGGCTTACTTGGCGCTGAGGCTGACCTCACCGCACCTCACGCTACGCAACGCTACAGGTTCGGTTCGCTCAGCTTAGGCTTAGAGCTTAAGCGCCCAGGTCGGATTACGACGTTGGTTCACCTTCGGGCGCCACACTTTGGGTGTAAAGGTCGCGTCGGGTCGTCGGCACGCCGCAAAAACAAAAGCGAAGCCACAGGACAACGCCGACAAACGGGCAGCACGACCACGACCAGATACCGAGACACACGGACCACCCACCGGCCAAAGGGCACCAAACAACAAACCAGAGCACCACGTGTCGACCAGAGCAACCCGCCGCTCACGCGACGTGGCTGGCACCGAAGGGCCGCCGCAACTGCGCTTTCCGCGCCGGGCCGGATGCACGTGCGGCAACACCACCACCGCACACAGCCGCTGTTCAACATCAACCAACAACACGCCGCGGTCGCAGCCTCAACGCCAGCACACGTTTGCACCACCATTCACACGCACCGCACAAACAGCTGTCGCCGACAACACAAACACACCGCAACGACGCCGCCGCCCCTACTTGTGCCGGCCACCCACCCCACCGACGGCGCACCTGTCGCCGGCCGGCAGTCGACACGGGAAACGCACACCGCCACTTCGCTCGCGCGCACGCCACCAACCAGTCGTCGTCTCCAAAACAACAAACAAACAAACATAGGGCAGGCAACAAATCGCCTCGCACGAACCGTCCACAAAACTATCAAAGCACAGCCTCTGGCTAACGGCCACGACGCAGCGGCACGCTGCTCCTTTCCCCGCCCCCACTCGATTCACGAAGGCACGCGACACCGCCAACGACGGCCTCGCTTCCCGCAACCGACACCTTTCCGCCACTACGCACAGCCGCACCCGACGCCCGTGCCAACGACACAACTACTGCACTATCCACCGCCGCCTCCCCCTTCCCGTCGTACACACACACAGCCAGCCAGCCAGCCAGCCAGCCAAAACCACACCAACGACCCAAACATGCACGTGCAACGGCACACCCCAACCAGTCAACGTCGACAACCACACGCACGGCTCGAAACCGGCGCCCTTCCACGTTGCCATCAAGCTACACACAAGACACAAGGAACCAACAACAGCAAGCCTGCCCGCCCGCCCCACTCTCACGCCGCAAAAAGCACACCGAAACCGCCAAACGCACATTCCCATCGCACCGACACCGACCGGCTCGCTACCACCACACCTCTCGGCAGCCGTTTCGCAAACATGACACGGCGCGACATGACATCACGACCAACTCTCCTCTCCAGACGCCTTCGGCCGGAGCACAACGCCGCCAATTCGCCACACACACACACACACACACACACACAGTCGACAGGCGCCCGCCCGCCCGCCCTGCACGACGCCGCGCAGCAAAGGCGCCCGCAAACACATACCTCTCCTCTCTCTCGGCCGCCCGACGCGCCAACCGCCACACCGCCAGCCACTCGCAATTGTGCACTGCCGCCAGCCACACGTCCAACACGCCGCGCCGCCTCCGGCCACCCGCCAGGGGGCGCTCACGTCCGCGACAACAGCGCGGCCCGCCGGGCCAAACCGAACCGAGCCGAGCCGCCCGCCGCTGCTCTGCACATCTTCCTGCGCGCATCAACAAAACGAGGCAAGCGAGCACACCCCGTCACAACGCCACATCACGCAAATGCCGTGCCGACCTCTTGTGTCTACCGCCTAAATTGCACTCACTCACCAGCCGCCCCTTCTTCTTCTTCCTACCTATCTATCTGTGCGTCTGTGTCGGTCCGCGCGTGACGCCTCTCAACATCCGCCGTCGCCGTCCCCGTCCCCGTTTCCGCCCCAATGCCATCGTCGCGCCGCCTCCTCCTCCTCCTCCGCCCCTGTCCGGCCCGCACCACACCATACACCGCTGCTTGTCCCGGCCGTTGCCACCAAAGGCGCCTACCGCAAACGCGCCACGCCGCAGCCCCCGTGCGTGCATCTCCGTGCCGACGCTGCCTCTCTGCCCTCCCGCACGCACTCGACCGACCGACATGCACTGCGTCGACGGCCTCGACAACACAGTCTCTGGCTCCGCACTGCGTCTTCCGGTACGCGCGCTGAAACACGTATGTACTCATTACCAGCGATGGCGAGGCACGACACAATCTCTGACCAGAGCGTTTCTTATCGTCGCTAGTCTGCGCCACACGACACTAGTAGCACGTAGCGGGTCGGCAGGAACAGTTGTCATCTATATGTGGCGGGTCGGGAGAGGTAGTAGTCAGTCGACAGTATTAGCGAGTGGACGGTTGTACTGAGCGGGCGGCGGCGTGCTCTTCTCGCGACTCTGGTCTCCGTTCGGGACGATGCATACTGTTATTACAGGTAAGGTAATGAAGCTGCATTGCGCAAATCTAATACTGTATGTCAATTGTAACTATTTTCTTCACAACAAAATGCCCCAATAATACTTTGTTTCCAAACAAACTTTTTTAAAGTACAACCATTCATTTCCATTTAAATAATATTTCCTACGCATTTCCTCCAACAATCAAAATTAAATGTGAGCCGGCATTCATTGCACGACGCTGTGTACAGGTATCTACAGTTAAGAGCACATATAGATGCAGTTTGTTTTTTCTCTTTTGTCTTTTTTGTTTTTTTTTTTTTTTTTTTTGACGTAACGATCTTTTGCTCTTTTTATTCTAATTTGTACGTACGCTGTTTGTTTAGATTTTTATATTGGTAATGCCACGTAGCGCTCCGCGTGAAAATCACTGCCTGTGCTGTGTGCAGTCTGTGGCTAGTTTGCATTGTTGTTGTCATGAACTGCTATAGCTGGATGTGAACAGCGCGTAGCGTTGCGCAGTTAGGGGTGAGCCGCCAGCACTGGTGCATGTGAGGACAGAGATGGCGGACGTTTCAAATTACATATATTATGACTGGTGATGATATTAAGGGTAAATACATTGTTTGTTGTTCTCTATTAAACATCTTTACTTTGCTAACTATCCCTATCGGTAGTTAGTGCCCTCCGTAGTTTGGAATCTCTTATTTAGCTGGCAGCAGTGGTGCTCGCTGTATTGCAGTAGTTCGAGTAATGAAGATTTTTGTGAGGTAAGTGATTTCCGACAGGTGTACTTTAATGTTACTCAGGGCCATTCTTTTGCAGGGATCTTTGATAGTCAGATTGCGTTGCGCTCAAAATATTGTGTGTCAGTTTAAGCACAGTTTTGTATACATTGTTGTTCAAAGGGGGGCGTTTCAGAATACACAGGGCCGAAGGTCAGCCAGCGCTGCCCTTACAACGTTTATCGGGTTTTCAATTATGTCTGTTGAGATGTTCATGGTTCATTATTTCCATTCATCATATTATCGCGCGTTTCTCATCAATCTTCGTTCGTTCATTTTCTAGGGACGTTAACAACATTCTGGCACATTTTTATCATCATTCACTCACTCACTCACTCACTCACTCACTCACTTACTTACGACTATTTGTGCGGGGAGGTTACACTTGGGTCCATTTCCATTTACATTCAATGTTGATAGACGCCTTTTTTTTTTTTTGTTGTTGTTTTGTTGCTGGCAGGTTACAAAGGGCCTCATTTTATGTTGGTTGCAGCAGCGTTTTTCTCCTTCTTCTAGCGTTTTCCCCGCCCCCGCCCCTCCCGCATCCCTCGGTCTCACCACGTTCACTGACAGCCGCGTCTGCGGCTACACCACAACGGCCCCCTCCCGGCAACCCATTCGTTTTCTCTTCTTTTGCACAAAAACAACGCCGCACGCGCCAGCCGAGCGCAGCGCAAGCCACCCACACCGCGCCCCTCCCCGTCTTTATAGCCTCCGCGTCTTGTTTTCTTCGTTTGCCCCCTCCCATCTCCCGAATGCCATGCCATGCCATGCCAGCAGCGTTACGCGTGCCCCTCCCCTGTCCACACACTACCGCGAAACGAACAGCCTTCCGGGCCACATGCAGGGCACGCCCACCGCCATTCCCGGACGCAATTCTCAAAACAACACACACACACACACACACACACACAATGGCTTTGCACACGAACATAGACGGCACGGGCACTGTCGTACATTCTTCCTCAGAACCATCTCAACGAACGTTACGTTACATACACATCCGGGAAAGCAAAGCAACGCAACGCACAATTCAGCCGTCAAAGGTAACGTTCACCACGGCAGACACTTGCCGCCGCGCCGTTACGCGCATTTCAGTGCGGCTACAATACACCTCCGACACGGGAACGTTCCGTTGCTCTACACTGCGTTTCTCCGTTTTGTTTGGTTTTTTTTCCGTTTTCTCTCTCTCTCTCTCTCTCTCTCTATATATATATTTGTTTTTTCCCCTCTGTCCTTTCCTCCACCATTCTCTCCTCACGTTCTGCCCAGACATTCGACCGATCAGAGGTTCGTTCACCTTTCGGTAACCGTTCTCAGCGCGACGGTGTACCAACGGTATGACGGTATGACGGGTGTTCAAGACGTCCGGTGTACCGCGCCGATCGACAGTTTCCCAGAGGCGACGGATCGGACCACATCACCGACATACACACAAACACGTGTACGCACATTCGCCAAAGCGACCGTCGTCTTCTAGCGTCGCGCTTACTCTACTGTACTGCACTGGACACGCGAGCATGCATCTTCAATGACGACGTCGGTGTGCGTGCGTCGTACGCACACAAGCAGACACAGTCGGTCAGACACGACTATCGAAATCAGAGTCGGGGGAAAGGTACATATCATCGTGCGTGTCGCCCGTACAATGCAATACACAGTGGTGTGTCTCAATGCGCGTTCACATTTAAACGTCACTCACACGCCTCCACGCTGCATTTACAGACACATTTCACCCTCGCCATATATGGCGTGCAAACCGACCCGCAAACGGCCGTCGTTACACACTGACATTCCCAACAATCGCGTGTCGTTTCCACCCGTCACGTAACTAACCGGCACCTCCATCCAAAGGGCACATCACCGATCGCACTTCCCCCCCCCCCCTCGCAGACAACGACTTGTGCGCACGTGCCTCCATTCCACGTCACACCGTGGCCGCACCCCGCAACACGCGACACGCGACGCGCCCCATAAACAATCAAATTATTCATCGCATCGGCCACCCCACCCCGTCGCGTCGCAACCAAAGCGGTAGCTATTGCCACCGTCCACCCACTCACACACAAAACAAAACAAAAACAACAACAACAACAATTCCGCCCTTCCCGCAAAGGCCATTTGGTGGCCCTGAAAAGGGCCGTTTTGCCGCTCTCGCAACGGAGGATCTCCTTCCATTCCAGAGCCACCTCCTTACTTGGAGCTCGTGTACTTGGTCACCGCCTTCGTGCCCTCGCTCACGGCGTGCTTGGCCAGCTCGCCAGGCAGCAACAGCCGCACAGCGGTCTGGATCTCGCGGGACGTGATGGTCGAGCGCTTGTTGTAGTGCGCCAGGCGAGACGCCTCGGCCGCGATGCGCTCGAAAATGTCGTTCACGAAGCTGTTCATGATGCTCATCGCCTTCGACGAGATGCCCGTGTCAGGGTGCACCTGCTTCAGCACCTTGTAGATGTAGATGGCATAGCTCTCCTTCCTCTTGCGCTTCTTCTTCTTGTCGCCCTTCGAAATGTTCTTCTGCGCCTTGCCAGCCTTCTTGGCGGCCTTCCCGCTAGTCTTGGGCGGCATCGCAAACAAACAAGAACGTACGGCAGCAACACCAGCAGCAAGCGCTCCGCTCTAGTCAGCGTCTCCCCACACAGTGGCACCCAGCGCGCCCCGCCGCCGCACCTTTACCAGCTCGCCCCGTTGCGGCCGCCGACCAATGGGCCGCGAGCGCAACCGGCCGCCGCACCCGAGAGCATAAAGGACCCCCACCCCTGGCGGCGCCGCCACTCCGCTGCTCGACTCGCTGCGGCTCGCACCGTCCTTCGTCTCGTCTCGTTTTTTTACACCACAGCGCATCGCCATGTCCGGACGCGGAAAGGGAGGCAAAGTCAAGGGCAAGTCAAAGTCCCGCTCAAGCAGGGCCGGGCTCCAGTTCCCGGTCGGCAGAATCCACCGCCTCCTGCGCAAGGGAAACTACGCCGAGCGCGTCGGCGCCGGGGCGCCCGTCTACCTCGCCGCCGTCATGGAGTACCTCGCGGCTGAGGTGCTCGAGCTGGCCGGAAACGCGGCCCGCGACAACAAGAAGACGCGCATCATCCCGCGCCACCTGCAGCTTGCCATCCGCAACGACGAGGAGCTCAACAAGCTCCTGTCGGGCGTCACCATCGCACAGGGTGGTGTCCTGCCCAACATCCAGGCCGTCCTGCTGCCAAAGAAGACCGAGAAGAAGGCCTAAACAGAGAGGCCAGGCAATCGGCACGCGGACCCGCCGCCCAGCAGCGCTGCGTGCTCCCCTGCACGCAACGCGCTTTGCCGGCCCGGCTCGGCTCACAACAATCGGCCCTTTTCAGGGCCACCACACAAACCTACGTCCAAAGCAAAATTTCAGTCGTCCTCGCCGCGCTTTGCTTTACTTTACTTTACTTTAACTTAACTTCACTTCCACAGCCGCCGCCGGCAAGAAGACCATACCAACTGCTACGATTGCAGGGGCAGATATTCTGCGAGGTACCTCGGTGTCACGCCTGACATCGAAGTGTCACATAGGGCAACTTGGCACAAACGCTCACGCCAGGATGCAGATCCTGTACCCCTGTTCCCTCGACCCCGCAACAGGGGTAGCGATACTGGAAATATGCGCGCCCTCTATAGGGGCTATGCAGCCAGGTCGACGATGCATCGCCTACAGAAGGGTCCAAAGCAGAGCGCTCTACGACGGGCCTTACACGTCCCCGCGGCAGACCTGCCTACAACCACCCACAACACGATTCCGCGCCCTGGCAGAAGCGTTCTACGCCACCGCGCGGAATTCAGAAAATGACTATTACGTCTTGACCCTTGGGCAATATGAACACCACAGGGACAGATGTGCAAGACCCGAGTCGCTACTCCAGCAGTAGCACAAACAGAACACATAATCACTCTCAACAAACAGCAACGTCCGAAAAAGCACACTACCAAAGATAAGAACAACACACAGAAAAGAGGAGCAAATGTCCACAGGCGACAATAACCTCCACCAACTCCCCCTCTAACGGTAGAGGACTAAAGGAAAGAGAGAAGAACAACAAGAAGAGCCGCCGCCATCTTGTCGTCCACAGCCCGTGTGGCCACACACACGTTTCTCTTTTGTTTTTCGTTTGCCTCAAGCACCTCCACGCACGCACAGTCGCCTTCCAAACGACAACGACAGCAATAATCACCAACTGTTAAACGAGCGTGTCGACACACCGCCCTCCACTCCCGCGCGCCCCATACAAACGAAACAGCTGATCCGGCCGCCTATGGGCACGCCTTGCCTCGGCAACTCCAACGCCGCCGCAAACACACAGCCAAAACCACGCAAATATTCACCGCCTCTCGCACAACAACAACAACAACAACAACAACAACACACAGCCCGGCGTCTCCATCGATCGATAAACAAAACAAACACACAACGCCCTCTCTCGCGCGCGCGCGCACGCACACACACACACACACACACACACACACACACACACACACACAGCCACAAGACCCGCTTCCTTTCCTTTCTCCCAGTCACGTCACGTCAGTCAAACGCAAACGAAATGAAGAATGAAAGAAACAAGGCAGGCAGGCAACACACGCAGCAACAACACAGACTCTTTCGCACTTTTCAATTTCCGAACAGTGTGGTGGCCCTGAAAAGGGCCGTTTTCGTCTCTCCCACGGCCGCGGGAAGGCCAACGCGGCACAGCACACCGGCTGCGACGCGCCTAACCGCCGAAACCGTACAGGGTGCGCCCCTGCCTCTTCAGGGCGTACACCACGTCCATGGCCGTCACAGTCTTGCGCTTGGCGTGCTCAGTGTACGTCACCGCGTCGCGGATCACGTTCTCCAGGAACACCTTCAGCACTCCGCGGGTCTCCTCGTAGATCAGACCAGAGATGCGCTTCACGGCCCCTGCGAGCCAGGCGGCGGATCGCGGGCTTCGTGATGCCCTGGATGTTGTCGCGCAACACCTTGCGGTGCCGCTTGGCGCCACCCTTGCCGAGCCCCTTTCCTCCCTTGCCGCGGCCAGTCATCTCTTCTAAATCCTCAAAAAGCTCAAGGCAAGCAAAGCGTCTGCTGCAGCGGCTGGCTCCTCACCCGGCGCTAGCGAGTCGGCTACGGTCTGCGCCCGGCGCACGCGCCAGCCCCCCTATATAGACTCTGGCCCGCCCTCCCCCCACCACGCGCAACCGAGGGCATATAAGCGCACCACGGTGGCTGGCGCGCGCCCGTGTCGTCAAGGCAGCACCCGACGCAGCACCTCGCTCGCCTCCACGCCGCTCCGCTAACCGCTACCGCTATGGCCCGCACAAAGCAAACGGCCCGCAAGTCCACCGGCGGAAAGGCGCCGCGCAAACAGCTCGCCACCAAGGCGGCGAGGAAGAGCGCGCCCGCCACCGGCGGCGTCAAGAAGCCCCACCGCTACAGGCCGGGCACCGTCGCCCTGCGAGAAATCAGGCGCTACCAGAAGAGCACAGAGCTGCTCATCCGCAAGCTGCCATTCCAGCGCCTAGTGCGCGAGATCGCCCAGGACTTCAAGACCGACCTGCGCTTCCAGAGCTCCGCGGTCATGGCCCTGCAGGAGGCCAGCGAGGCCTACCTCGTCGGCCTCTTCGAAGACACCAACCTGTGCGCAATCCACGCCAAGCGCGTCACCATCATGCCCAAGGACATCCAGCTCGCGCGCCGCATCCGCGGCGAGCGCGCCTAAACACCGCGCCAGCCGCTGGGCACCGCCCACGCACGCAACAAACAAAACGGCCCTTTAAGGGCCACTAACATCACTCCGTCGCGAGCAAACTTTGTCGGTCGCCTCTCGCCCCACAACCACAGAACCAAAGACAAAACACCACTTCCACTTCCCGTCCGTCCGCCACAGCCGCTCTCCCCTGCCAGCTTGCTGGCGCGCGCAACAATCAACATCATGCCTCCCCGGCGCGGCGCTCAAAGCGCACAATACCCATCGCCGACGCCGTCAACCACACGGCCGGCCGCCGCTTCGTTTCGAAAAGAAAACGAAACAAAAAGCCAGGCACGTCCAACGCCACCGACCCTTTCCACATCTCAACGTCCCCCGCCCCCGTTGCAAGAACACACACACAAGACAAGACACATCCGAGAAGACGGCAGGCAGGCCAACCAAAGTATTCAAACAACATGACACAAAACCAACCGTCGGCCGGCCGCGACCAAAAAAAAAAAACGGCGACAATCAACCGCAACGACAAAACCGCTACCGCCGCCCGCACCCGCCACCGACCCCCCCCCCGCAATCCAACCACCACGGCACGCAAACAGTATCCACACACGGGCATACAGAAACGCCAGACGACACAACCACACCGCAACACAAACACGACAATCAAAACCTTCCCGACGTGCTTT
>NW_026046458.1:0-2500 GCF_023864275.1 Schistocerca cancellata
ACCTGCTCTGTAATTGGCATATGACACGTTACATTAATCTAGTGTTGTCTAACCACAACCCTCTGAATATAGTTCGCTACTCGCACCGCCCACCCTCTTGTGTGTCGTTTCATGTTGAACACTTCGCAAGTGTTGCTTACTTTTTACATGCTCCCGCTGTACACTGTAATGTGGACAACTGCAGGATGTACATCGCCCCCCCCCCTCCACCCTGCCTTCGCACGCTGGTCGTTCAGGTGCTTGCGTGTTCAATGCCCTTCGCAGCTGTTCACTGGCATTCGCATGTCGAAGCGCTCAGTCTACGTCGTGGTACGGCCTGTGTCCACTGTCCGCTGATATCGTAAGCTTAATCCTCACATTGTACTGCACATAGGTCCGTATGTACTGAATGATACGCTGTGGCACATGTGTGACCGTACGACTGCGCCCAACAACAGCGAACCATACGGTCCAAATGTTGTGCACTCAGCCACGTGCCGTCTCCCCATAACAGCTACATTGCAGTGTGGTACGCCATAGAGACGTGTGGGAGTAACGGACGCCCTGGATGGCGATCAGCATGAGCCGTCTGTTGATGTAGTGGCGCGTGTATTCAAACGTAGTCGTCTCTTCTCACACAGTGTGATAGCATGGTGCACCGCGTTCCACATCTGCGACATGGTACAGATGCTGGTTGACAGTCGGTCTCGTAATGGACATCGCATACGTAGGGGGCCACCTCCCACGTGTTCTCTAGTCGTGCACATTTTGTTGCGTGTATGTGGGCAGACGTAGTGTGTCGTGACACCTAACAGACAGGTATGCAATAATCGTTGCATTTGCAAACTGGGATGGACGTCTACGTTTGCTGGTGACGTGACGCAACGCAAATGAACAACTGGTAAACCCATTGTGGTGCGGTTGTTGTTGCTGGAGGTAAATCAGTAAGGGCAAATCTGTGTGTGAAGCGATACGCGGCGGTGGCTGGGTGGGACCGTCCCCGGCCGGTGAGGGGGGGCCGCCCGGCGTGCTGGCCGCGCGGTGCGTGGGCGCACGCGCTACAGCCGGCTGGTGGGGGCGCCCAGTGGCAGGCGCGCCGGCCGACGGACGCGGCAGGCGGCGCAGCTGCGCGCCGGGGCACCCTGCGCGCGGCGCCGGGCGGCCAAAGTGGGTCCTCGCGGGCCCGGTGCGAAGCGCGGTGGACATCTGCAGTGTGCTGGTCCGACTGAGGACTGTGTGCGTTGAGGATGCGCCGCCGCCCGGCACTCGGCGCCGCGACGCCGTCTGCTGCTCGGTCGCCCCAGCGGTTCTCGCTGGTGGTTTGTATCGCAGTTGTGCAGACGTGTTGGCACGTGCGCTGTGCTGGGAGAGTTCGCTTCGGCACCCACGTGGGGCCTTTGCCCTTCTGTGGCGCTGGCGTTGGAGCTGCCGGTCACCGTAGGTGGCGCGTGTTGTCTCCCGCCGGCAATGCCACGACAGCACGCTCCCGGGCCTCTGTCGGCAGCGGCAAGCTCAGTTGGGAGCACGGGTGGTCGCACCTAAAGCGTCTACTCGCCTAACTCCGGGCGATTGCGCCTCTCTCGAACCCGACCAAGTACTTAGGACGGCGCTGCGCGCCGCCGGGACCTGAGAGGGTTTCGAGGTGTATTGTGCAGGGGAGCTCAGCCTCCTCCTGTTTGCAGAATAATTGAGCGGACGCTTGCGTGTTCGCGCGGGCCCCTGGGACACACTCCCGGGCGGCCGGCTGCTCAGCTCTAGTTGACGCAGCTCCCTGGTTGATCCTGCCAGTAGTCATATGCTTGTCTCAAAGATTAAGCCATGCATGTCTCAGTACAAGCCGCATTAAGGTGAAACCGCGAATGGCTCATTAAATCAGTTATGGTTCCTTAGATCGTACCCACGTTACTTGGATAACTGTGGTAATTCTAGAGCTAATACATGCAAACAGAGTCCCGACCAGAGATGGAAGGGACGCTTTTATTAGATCAAAACCAATCGGTCGGCTCGTCCGGTCCGTTTGCCTTGGTGACTCTGAATAACTTTGGGCTGATCGCACGGTCCTCGTACCGGCGACGCATCTTTCAAATGTCTGCCTTATCAACTGTCGATGGTAGGTTCTGCGCCTACCATGGTTGTAACGGGTAACGGGGAATCAGGGTTCGATTCCGGAGAGGGAGCCTGAGAAACGGCTACCACATCCAAGGAAGGCAGCAGGCGCGCAAATTACCCACTCCCGGCACGGGGAGGTAGTGACGAAAAATAACGATACGGGACTCATCCGAGGCCCCGTAATCGGAATGAGTACACTTTAAATCCTTTAACGAGTATCTATTGGAGGGCAAGTCTGGTGCCAGCAGCCGCGGTAATTCCAGCTCCAATAGCGTATATTAAAGTTGTTGCGGTTAAAAAGCTCGTAGTTGGATTTGTGTCCCACGCTGTTGGTTCACCGCCCGTCGGTGTTTAACTGGCATGTATCGTGGGACGTCCTGCCGGTGGGGCGAGCCGAAGGCGTGCGACCGCC
>NW_026046458.1:10000-15000 GCF_023864275.1 Schistocerca cancellata
CATGCTGTAAGTCTGTGCACACAATATGAACCACACCTCAGCGAGACACTCCATCACACATTACTCTCTGCCTGTAACAGACACAGATACGATATGTAAGCACCAGCATGGACCAACGTCCGGTGCATCCTCTCCGCCACAGTACACCATCCACACTATGATAACCACACCAGGGGGTCCAATTATAAAATAGAATATCCCACCCGTCCAACATCCACAATTGCTCAGATAAGCCACCAACACCCACACATGTCCTACACAGGGGTGCACCCAACACCACCACACTGCCTCCTGTTACGGCACAGAAACAATGGCAGGAATGAATCACACAGGTCTGCCACTCCCTTGCCGCAACCACAGACGCGGCGCGCCTCCAGTCACGAGCGAAAAGCGCATCCTGACGAGACAGAACTGCTGTGACATACTGACGCTGCCTCAGACATTCACTTACAATGATCACTACCAACGAACCTGCCCCCCCCCCCCCCCCAAACACACTATCTCTTACCATGTTGTGTACTGTAATCCAACCCATTTTGCACCTTAACCTAACCAAATTTGTAACGCAATTTGTACCGCAATGTAACGCAATTTGTACCGCAATGTAACGCAATTTGTACCGCAATGTAACGCAATTTGTAACGCAATTTGTGTCTTAACCTAACCCACGTTGTGCCTTAACCTAACCCACGTTGTGCCTTAACCTAACCCACGTTGTGCCTTAACCTAACACACGTTGTGCCTTAACGTAACCCACGTTGTGCCTTAACGTAACCCACGTTGTGCCTTAACGTAACCCACGTTGTGCCTTAACGTAACCCACGTTGTGCCTTAACGTAACCCACGTTGTGCCTTAACGTAACCCACGTTGTGCCTTAACGTAACCCACGTTGTGCCTTAACGTAACCCACGTTGTGCCTTAACCTAACCCACGTTGTGCCTTAACCTAACCCACGTTGTGCCTTAACCTAACACACGTTGTGCCTTAACGTAACCCACGTTGTGCCTTAACGTAACCCACGTTGTGCCTTAACGTAACCCACGTTGTGCCTTAACGTAACCCACGTTGTGCCTTAACGTAACCCACGTTGTGCCTTAACGTAACCCACGTTGTGCCTTAACGTAACCCACGTTGTGCCTTAACCTAACCCACGTTGTGCCTTAACCTAACCCACGTTGTGCCTTAACCTAACCCACGTTGTGCCTTAACCTAACCCACGTTGTGCCTTAACCTAACACACGTTGTGCCTTAACGTAACCCACGTTGTGCCTTAACGTAACCCACGTTGTGCCTTAACGTAACCCACGTTGTGCCTTAACGTAACCCACGTTGTGCCTTAACGTAACCCACGTTGTGCCTTAACGTAACCCACGTTGTGCCTTAACCTAACCCACGTTGTGCCTTAACCTAACCCACGTTGTGCCTTAACCTAACCCACGTTGTGCCTTAACCTAACCCACGTTGTGCCTTAACCTAACCCACGTTGTGCCTTAACCTAACCCACGTTGTGCCTTAACCTAACCCACGTTGTGCCTTAACCTAACCCACGTTGTGCCTTAACCTAACCCACGTTGTGCCTTAACCTAACCCACGTTGTGCCTTAACCTAACCCACGTTGTGCCTTAACCTAACCCACGTTGTGCCTTAACCTAACCCACGTTGTGCCTTAACCTAACCCACGTTGTGCCTTAACCTAACCCACGTTGTGCCTTAACCTAACCCACGTTGTGCCTTAACCTAACCCACGTTGTGCCTTAACCTAACCCACGTTGTGCCTTAACCTGCTCTGTAATTGGCATATGACACGTTACATTAATCTAGTGTTGTCTAACCACAACCCTCTGAATATAGTTCGCTACTCGCACCGCCCACCCTCTTGTGTGTCGTTTCATGTTGAACACTTCGCAAGTGTTGCTTACTTTTTACATGCTCCCGCTGTACACTGTAATGTGGACAACTGCAGGATGTACATCGCCCCCCCCCCTCCACCCTGCCTTCGCACGCTGGTCGTTCAGGTGCTTGCGTGTTCAATGCCCTTCGCAGCTGTTCACTGGCATTCGCATGTCGAAGCGCTCAGTCTACGTCGTGGTACGGCCTGTGTCCACTGTCCGCTGATATCGTAAGCTTAATCCTCACATTGTACTGCACATAGGTCCGTATGTACTGAATGATACGCTGTGGCACATGTGTGACCGTACGACTGCGCCCAACAACAGCGAACCATACGGTCCAAATGTTGTGCACTCAGCCACGTGCCGTCTCCCCATAACAGCTACATTGCAGTGTGGTACGCCATAGAGACGTGTGGGAGTAACGGACGCCCTGGATGGCGATCAGCATGAGCCGTCTGTTGATGTAGTGGCGCGTGTATTCAAACGTAGTCGTCTCTTCTCACACAGTGTGATAGCATGGTGCACCGCGTTCCACATCTGCGACATGGTACAGATGCTGGTTGACAGTCGGTCTCGTAATGGACATCGCATACGTAGGGGGCCACCTCCCACGTGTTCTCTAGTCGTGCACATTTTGTTGCGTGTATGTGGGCAGACGTAGTGTGTCGTGACACCTAACAGACAGGTATGCAATAATCGTTGCATTTGCAAACTGGGATGGACGTCTACGTTTGCTGGTGACGTGACGCAACGCAAATGAACAACTGGTAAACCCATTGTGGTGCGGTTGTTGTTGCTGGAGGTAAATCAGTAAGGGCAAATCTGTGTGTGAAGCGATACGCGGCGGTGGCTGGGTGGGACCGTCCCCGGCCGGTGAGGGGGGGCCGCCCGGCGTGCTGGCCGCGCGGTGCGTGGGCGCACGCGCTACAGCCGGCTGGTGGGGGCGCCCAGTGGCAGGCGCGCCGGCCGACGGACGCGGCAGGCGGCGCAGCTGCGCGCCGGGGCACCCTGCGCGCGGCGCCGGGCGGCCAAAGTGGGTCCTCGCGGGCCCGGTGCGAAGCGCGGTGGACATCTGCAGTGTGCTGGTCCGACTGAGGACTGTGTGCGTTGAGGATGCGCCGCCGCCCGGCACTCGGCGCCGCGACGCCGTCTGCTGCTCGGTCGCCCCAGCGGTTCTCGCTGGTGGTTTGTATCGCAGTTGTGCAGATGTGTTGGCACGTGCGCTGTGCTGGGAGAGTTCGCTTCGGCACCCACGTGGGGCCTTTGCCCTTCTGTGGCGCTGGCGTTGGAGCTGCCGGTCACCGTAGGTGGCGCGTGTTGTCTCCCGCCGGCAATGCCACGACAGCACGCTCCCGGGCCTCTGTCGGCAGCGGCAAGCTCAGTTGGGAGCACGGGTGGTCGCACCTAAAGCGTCTACTCGCCTAACTCCGGGCGATTGCGCCTCTCTCGAACCCGACCAAGTACTTAGGACGGCGCTGCGCGCCGCCGGGACCTGAGAGGGTTTCGAGGTGTATTGTGCAGGGGAGCTCAGCCTCCTCCTGTTTGCAGAATAATTGAGCGGACGCTTGCGTGTTCGCGCGGGCCCCTGGGACACACTCCCGGGCGGCCGGCTGCTCAGCTCTAGTTGACGCAGCTCCCTGGTTGATCCTGCCAGTAGTCATATGCTTGTCTCAAAGATTAAGCCATGCATGTCTCAGTACAAGCCGCATTAAGGTGAAACCGCGAATGGCTCATTAAATCAGTTATGGTTCCTTAGATCGTACCCACGTTACTTGGATAACTGTGGTAATTCTAGAGCTAATACATGCAAACAGAGTCCCGACCAGAGATGGAAGGGACGCTTTTATTAGATCAAAACCAATCGGTCGGCTCGTCCGGTCCGTTTGCCTTGGTGACTCTGAATAACTTTGGGCTGATCGCACGGTCCTCGTACCGGCGACGCATCTTTCAAATGTCTGCCTTATCAACTGTCGATGGTAGGTTCTGCGCCTACCATGGTTGTAACGGGTAACGGGGAATCAGGGTTCGATTCCGGAGAGGGAGCCTGAGAAACGGCTACCACATCCAAGGAAGGCAGCAGGCGCGCAAATTACCCACTCCCGGCACGGGGAGGTAGTGACGAAAAATAACGATACGGGACTCATCCGAGGCCCCGTAATCGGAATGAGTACACTTTAAATCCTTTAACGAGTATCTATTGGAGGGCAAGTCTGGTGCCAGCAGCCGCGGTAATTCCAGCTCCAATAGCGTATATTAAAGTTGTTGCGGTTAAAAAGCTCGTAGTTGGATTTGTGTCCCACGCTGTTGGTTCACCGCCCGTCGGTGTTTAACTGGCATGTATCGTGGGACGTCCTGCCGGTGGGGCGAGCCGAAGGCGTGCGACCGCCTCGTGCGTGTTCGTGCGTCCCGAGGCGGACCCCGTTGAAATCCTACCAAGGTGCTCTTTATTGAGTGTCTGGGTGGGCCGGCACGTTTACTTTGAACAAATTAGAGTGCTTAAAGCAGGCAAGCCCGCCTGAATACTGTGTGCATGGAATAATGGAATAGGACCTCGGTTCTATTTTGTTGGTTTTCGGAACCCGAGGTAATGATTAATAGGGACAGGCGGGGGCATTCGTATTGCGACGTTAGAGGTGAAATTCTTGGATCGTCGCAAGACGAACAGAAGCGAAAGCATTTGCCAAGTATGTTTTCATTAATCAAGAACGAAAGTTAGAGGTTCGAAGGCGATCAGATACCGCCCTAGTTCTAACCATAAACGATGCCAGCCAGCGATCCGCCGCAGTTCCTCCGATGACTCGGCGGGCAGCCTCCGGGAAACCAAAGCTTTTGGGTTCCGGGGGAAGTATGGTTGCAAAGCTGAAACTTAAAGGAATTGACGGAAGGGCACCACCAGGAGTGGAGCCTGCGGCTTAATTTGACTCAACACGGGAAACCTCACCAGGCCCGGACACCGGAAGGATTGACAGATTGATAGCTCTTTCTTGATTCGGTGGGTGGTGGTGCATGGCCGTTCTTAGTTGGTGGAGCGATTTGTCTGGTTAATTCCGATAACGAACGAGACTCTAGCCTGCTAACTAGTCGCGTGACATCCTTCGTGCTGTCAG
>NW_026046458.1:22500-25000 GCF_023864275.1 Schistocerca cancellata
TTAACCTAACACACGTTGTGCCTTAACGTAACCCACGTTGTGCCTTAACGTAACCCACGTTGTGCCTTAACGTAACCCACGTTGTGCCTTAACGTAACCCACGTTGTGCCTTAACGTAACCCACGTTGTGCCTTAACGTAACCCACGTTGTGCCTTAACGTAACCCACGTTGTGCCTTAACGTAACCCACGTTGTGCCTTAACCTAACCCACGTTGTGCCTTAACCTAACCCACGTTGTGCCTTAACCTAACACACGTTGTGCCTTAACGTAACCCACGTTGTGCCTTAACGTAACCCACGTTGTGCCTTAACGTAACCCACGTTGTGCCTTAACGTAACCCACGTTGTGCCTTAACGTAACCCACGTTGTGCCTTAACGTAACCCACGTTGTGCCTTAACGTAACCCACGTTGTGCCTTAACCTAACCCACGTTGTGCCTTAACCTAACCCACGTTGTGCCTTAACCTAACCCACGTTGTGCCTTAACGTAACCCACGTTGTGCCTTAACGTAACCCACGTTGTGCCTTAACGTAACCCACGTTGTGCCTTAACGTAACCCACGTTGTGCCTTAACGTAACCCACGTTGTGCCTTAACGTAACCCACGTTGTGCCTTAACCTAACCCACGTTGTGCCTTAACCTAACCCACGTTGTGCCTTAACGTAACCCACGTTGTGCCTTAACGTAACCCACGTTGTGCCTTAACCTAACCCACGTTGTGCCTTAACCTAACCCACGTTGTGCCTTAACCTAACCCACGTTGTGCCTTAACCTAACCCACGTTGTGCCTTAACCTAACCCACGTTGTGCCTTAACCTAACCCACGTTGTGCCTTAACCTAACCCACGTTGTGCCTTAACCTAACCCACGTTGTGCCTTAACCTAACCCACGTTGTGCCTTAACCTAACCCACGTTGTGCCTTAACCTAACCCACGTTGTGCCTTAACCTAACCCACGTTGTGCCTTAACCTAACCCACGTTGTGCCTTAACCTAACCCACGTTGTGCCTTAACCTGCTCTGTAATTGGCATATGACACGTTACATTAATCTAGTGTTGTCTAACCACAACCCTCTGAATATAGTTCGCTACTCGCACCGCCCACCCTCTTGTGTGTCGTTTCATGTTGAACACTTCGCAAGTGTTGCTTACTTTTTACATGCTCCCGCTGTACACTGTAATGTGGACAACTGCAGGATGTACATCGCCCCCCCCCCTCCACCCTGCCTTCGCACGCTGGTCGTTCAGGTGCTTGCGTGTTCAATGCCCTTCGCAGCTGTTCACTGGCATTCGCATGTCGAAGCGCTCAGTCTACGTCGTGGTACGGCCTGTGTCCACTGTCCGCTGATATCGTAAGCTTAATCCTCACATTGTACTGCACATAGGTCCGTATGTACTGAATGATACGCTGTGGCACATGTGTGACCGTACGACTGCGCCCAACAACAGCGAACCATACGGTCCAAATGTTGTGCACTCAGCCACGTGCCGTCTCCCCATAACAGCTACATTGCAGTGTGGTACGCCATAGAGACGTGTGGGAGTAACGGACGCCCTGGATGGCGATCAGCATGAGCCGTCTGTTGATGTAGTGGCGCGTGTATTCAAACGTAGTCGTCTCTTCTCACACAGTGTGATAGCATGGTGCACCGCGTTCCACATCTGCGACATGGTACAGATGCTGGTTGACAGTCGGTCTCGTAATGGACATCGCATACGTAGGGGGCCACCTCCCACGTGTTCTCTAGTCGTGCACATTTTGTTGCGTGTATGTGGGCAGACGTAGTGTGTCGTGACACCTAACAGACAGGTATGCAATAATCGTTGCATTTGCAAACTGGGATGGACGTCTACGTTTGCTGGTGACGTGACGCAACGCAAATGAACAACTGGTAAACCCATTGTGGTGCGGTTGTTGTTGCTGGAGGTAAATCAGTAAGGGCAAATCTGTGTGTGAAGCGATACGCGGCGGTGGCTGGGTGGGACCGTCCCCGGCCGGTGAGGGGGGGCCGCCCGGCGTGCTGGCCGCGCGGTGCGTGGGCGCACGCGCTACAGCCGGCTGGTGGGGGCGCCCAGTGGCAGGCGCGCCGGCCGACGGACGCGGCAGGCGGCGCAGCTGCGCGCCGGGGCACCCTGCGCGCGGCGCCGGGCGGCCAAAGTGGGTCCTCGCGGGCCCGGTGCGAAGCGCGGTGGACATCTGCAGTGTGCTGGTCCGACTGAGGACTGTGTGCGTTGAGGATGCGCCGCCGCCCGGCACTCGGCGCCGCGACGCCGTCTGCTGCTCGGTCGCCCCAGCGGTTCTCGCTGGTGGTTTGTATCGCAGTTGTGCAGACGTGTTGGCACGTGCGCTGTGCTGGGAGAGTTCGCTTCGGCACCCACGTGGGGCCTTTGCCCTTCTGTGGCGCTGGCGTTGGAGCTGCCGGTCACCGTAGGTGGCGCGTGTTGTCTCCCGCCGGCAATGCCACGACAGCACGCTCCCGGGCCTCTGTCGGCAGCG
>NW_026046458.1:35000-37500 GCF_023864275.1 Schistocerca cancellata
GTGCCTTAACCTAACCCACGTTGTGCCTTAACCTAACCCACGTTGTGCCTTAACCTAACCCACGTTGTGCCTTAACCTAACCCACGTTGTGCCTTAACCTAACCCACGTTGTGCCTTAACCCTAACCCACGTTGTGCCTTAACCTAACCCACGTTGTGCCTTAACCTAACCCACGTTGTGCCTTAACCTAACCCACGTTGTGCCTTAACCTAACCCACGTTGTGCCTTAACCTAACCCACGTTGTGCCTTAACCTGCTCTGTAATTGGCATATGACACGTTACATTAATCTAGTGTTGTCTAACCACAACCCTCTGAATATAGTTCGCTACTCGCACCGCCCACCCTCTTGTGTGTCGTTTCATGTTGAACACTTCGCAAGTGTTGCTTACTTTTTACATGCTCCCGCTGTACACTGTAATGTGGACAACTGCAGGATGTACATCGCCCCCCCCCCTCCACCCTGCCTTCGCACGCTGGTCGTTCAGGTGCTTGCGTGTTCAATGCCCTTCGCAGCTGTTCACTGGCATTCGCATGTCGAAGCGCTCAGTCTACGTCGTGGTACGGCCTGTGTCCACTGTCCGCTGATATCGTAAGCTTAATCCTCACATTGTACTGCACATAGGTCCGTATGTACTGAATGATACGCTGTGGCACATGTGTGACCGTACGACTGCGCCCAACAACAGCGAACCATACGGTCCAAATGTTGTGCACTCAGCCACGTGCCGTCTCCCCATAACAGCTACATTGCAGTGTGGTACGCCATAGAGACGTGTGGGAGTAACGGACGCCCTGGATGGCGATCAGCATGAGCCGTCTGTTGATGTAGTGGCGCGTGTATTCAAACGTAGTCGTCTCTTCTCACACAGTGTGATAGCATGGTGCACCGCGTTCCACATCTGCGACATGGTACAGATGCTGGTTGACAGTCGGTCTCGTAATGGACATCGCATACGTAGGGGGCCACCTCCCACGTGTTCTCTAGTCGTGCACATTTTGTTGCGTGTATGTGGGCAGACGTAGTGTGTCGTGACACCTAACAGACAGGTATGCAATAATCGTTGCATTTGCAAACTGGGATGGACGTCTACGTTTGCTGGTGACGTGACGCAACGCAAATGAACAACTGGTAAACCCATTGTGGTGCGGTTGTTGTTGCTGGAGGTAAATCAGTAAGGGCAAATCTGTGTGTGAAGCGATACGCGGCGGTGGCTGGGTGGGACCGTCCCCGGCCGGTGAGGGGGGGCCGCCCGGCGTGCTGGCCGCGCGGTGCGTGGGCGCACGCGCTACAGCCGGCTGGTGGGGGCGCCCAGTGGCAGGCGCGCCGGCCGACGGACGCGGCAGGCGGCGCAGCTGCGCGCCGGGGCACCCTGCGCGCGGCGCCGGGCGGCCAAAGTGGGTCCTCGCGGGCCCGGTGCGAAGCGCGGTGGACATCTGCAGTGTGCTGGTCCGACTGAGGACTGTGTGCGTTGAGGATGCGCCGCCGCCCGGCACTCGGCGCCGCGACGCCGTCTGCTGCTCGGTCGCCCCAGCGGTTCTCGCTGGTGGTTTGTATCGCAGTTGTGCAGACGTGTTGGCACGTGCGCTGTGCTGGGAGAGTTCGCTTCGGCACCCACGTGGGGCCTTTGCCCTTCTGTGGCGCTGGCGTTGGAGCTGCCGGTCACCGTAGGTGGCGCGTGTTGTCTCCCGCCGGCAATGCCACGACAGCACGCTCCCGGGCCTCTGTCGGCAGCGGCAAGCTCAGTTGGGAGCACGGGTGGTCGCACCTAAAGCGTCTACTCGCCTAACTCCGGGCGATTGCGCCTCTCTCGAACCCGACCAAGTACTTAGGACGGCGCTGCGCGCCGCCGGGACCTGAGAGGGTTTCGAGGTGTATTGTGCAGGGGAGCTCAGCCTCCTCCTGTTTGCAGAATAATTGAGCGGACGCTTGCGTGTTCGCGCGGGCCCCTGGGACACACTCCCGGGCGGCCGGCTGCTCAGCTCTAGTTGACGCAGCTCCCTGGTTGATCCTGCCAGTAGTCATATGCTTGTCTCAAAGATTAAGCCATGCATGTCTCAGTACAAGCCGCATTAAGGTGAAACCGCGAATGGCTCATTAAATCAGTTATGGTTCCTTAGATCGTACCCACGTTACTTGGATAACTGTGGTAATTCTAGAGCTAATACATGCAAACAGAGTCCCGACCAGAGATGGAAGGGACGCTTTTATTAGATCAAAACCAATCGGTCGGCTCGTCCGGTCCGTTTGCCTTGGTGACTCTGAATAACTTTGGCTGATCGCACGGTCCTCGTACCGGCGACGCATCTTTCAAATGTCTGCCTTATCAACTGTCGATGGTAGGTTCTGCGCCTACCATGGTTGTAACGGGTAACGGGGAATCAGGGTTCGATTCCGGAGAGGGAGCCTGAGAAACGGCTACCACATCCAAGGAAGGCAGCAGGCGCGCAAATTACCCACTCCCGGCACGGGGAGGTAGTGACGAAAAATAACGATACGG
>NW_026046458.1:40000-41618 GCF_023864275.1 Schistocerca cancellata
AGAGTTCAAAAGTACGTGAAACCGTTCTGGGGTAAACGTGAGAAGTCCGAAAGGTCGAACGGGTGAGATTCACGCCCATCCGGCCACTGGCTCCCGCCCTCGGCAGATGGGGCCGGCCGCCCGCGCGGAGCAATCCGCGGCGGGGTCGTGTCCGGTTGCCTTTCCACTCGCCGCGGGGTGGGGCCGTTCCGGTGTGCGGTGGGCCGCACTTCTCCCCTAGTAGGACGTCGCGACCCGCTGGGTGCCGGCCTACGGCCCGGGTGCGCAGCCTGTCCTTCCGCGGGCCTCGGTTCGCGTCTGTTGGGCAGAGCCCCGGTGTCCTGGCTGGCTGCTCGGCGGTATATCTGGAGGAGTCGATTCGCCCCTTTGGGCGCTCGGGCTCCCGGCAAGCGCGCGCGGTTCTTCCCGGATGACGGACCTACCTGGCCCGGCCCCGGACCCGCGCCGCTGTTGGCTCGGGATGCTCTCGGGCGGAATAATCGCTCCCGTCAGCGGCGCTTCAGCTTTGGACAATTTCACGACCCGTCTTGAAACACGGACCAAGGAGTCTAACATGTGCGCGAGTCATTGGGCTGTACGAAACCTAAAGGCGTAATGAAAGTGAAGGTCTCGCCTTGCGCGGGCCGAGGGAGGATGGGGCTTCCCCGCCCTTCACGGGGCGGCGGCCTCCGCACTCCCGGGGCGTCTCGTCCTCATTGCGAGGTGAGGCGCACCTAGAGCGTACACGTTGGGACCCGAAAGATGGTGAACTATGCCTGGCCAGGACGAAGTCAGGGGAAACCCTGATGGAGGTCCGTAGCGATTCTGACGTGCAAATCGATCGTCGGAGCTGGGTATAGGGGCGAAAGACTAATCGAACCATCTAGTAGCTGGTTCCCTCCGAAGTTTCCCTCAGGATAGCTGGTGCTCGTACGAGTCTCATCCGGTAAAGCGAATGATTAGAGGCCTTGGGGCCGAAACGACCTCAACCTATTCTCAAACTTTAAATGGGTGAGATCTCCGGCTTGCTTGATATGCTGAAGCCGCGAGCAACGACTCGGATCGGAGTGCCAAGTGGGCCACTTTTGGTAAGCAGAACTGGCGCTGTGGGATGAACCAAACGCCGAGTTAAGGCGCCCGAATCGACGCTCATGGGAAACCATGAAAGGCGTTGGTTGCTTAAGACAGCAGGACGGTGGCCATGGAAGTCGGAATCCGCTAAGGAGTGTGTAACAACTCACCTGCCGAAGCAACTAGCCCTGAAAATGGATGGCGCTGAAGCGTCGTGCCTATACTCGGCCGTCAGTCTGGCAGTCATGGCCGGTCCTTGCGGCCGGCCGCGAAGCCCTGACGAGTAGGAGGGTCGCGGCGGTGGGCGCAGAAGGGTCTGGGCGTGAGCCTGCCTGGAGCCGCCGTCGGTGCAGATCTTGGTGGTAGTAGCAAATACTCCAGCGAGGCCCTGGAGGGCTGACGCGGAGAAGGGTTTCGTGTGAACAGCCGTTGCACACGAGTCAGTCGATCCTAAGCCCTAGGAGAAATCCGATGTTGATGGGGGCCGTCATAGCATGATGCACTTTGTGCTGGCCCCCGTTGGGCGAAAGGGAATCCGGTTCCTATTCCGGAACCCGGCAGCGGAACC
>NW_026046459.1:0-40950 GCF_023864275.1 Schistocerca cancellata
GTTCGGGCGTCATTTTTAAGCAGTGCAGTGCAGGATTCAGCGTCTGTAGCATTCTCTCGAGAGGATGCGACGGCGCTGGACGGCAGTCCCACTTTCCCCTCAGGCGTCTGCCGCGGAAAGCACCAGGAAGCTGAGCATCGGTGGTTCAGTGGTAGAATGCTCGCCTGCCACGCGGGCGGCCCGGGTTCGATTCCCGGCCGATGCATCATTTTGTTTTTTCTCCGATAGTGGCGCTGCGTGTCTTTCGCACTCGAACTGCGTGAGCCATGAGAATGCACCGCGGTATTTCCGTGGGAAATAACCTAACATGCAGCGCACACGACTGCTCGTTTGGACTCTTGTGTGCTATTCTACATACTGGCGTCGGCCTAGCATCGCAAGTTGCCTGTCGCGCCGGGAATGCACGTGTAGCAACAGAAAAAAATGAGCCAGGAAGTGCAGACTCTCTACCACTGGTATTTGGTACTTACCGAGATCACTTGCCTCGGTAGCGCAGTAGGCAGCGCGTAAGTCTCATAATCTTAAGGTCGTGAGTTCGATCCTCAACCGGGGCATTTAATTTACTTTCGTCCACAGCTAAATTGACGGCTCTGGGGTTTGCGAAGCAGCGAAACACTTTGTACTTTGTTATCCACAAGGCTTCAACGACTCAGCGTGATAATGTTTACTTCCCGTTATTACTACTTGCAGTTCTTATGTAAAATTTTCAAGGAAAAAAGTACTAGTAATAAAACTGAATTTCGTACGATATAACGTGTAAAGTCACAATGTATGACCTGCTGTATGATGACAGGCAGCAGGTCTTTACTTGCGAAATAAGTAAATAAATATTACTACTTACAGCTTTGCTTTTCCTCCTACCCCTGTAACAACGAGGCATAAAGCAATGGATTGTGACTTTTGACATGCGCGCCTCGCCATGGGCGCGCGAAAAGGTGCTCGCAAACAGGGAAAGTGCGACACGGAAAGCGAGTGGACCGGGTGTAAAGCCGGAGAGAAATGTGCATGTCCGGTGTGGTCTAGTGGCTAGGATACCTGGCTCTCACCCAGGAGGCCCGGGTTCGATTCCCGGTACCGGAACGGAATTTTTCGGAAAAAATCACGACAAGTTTTGACCCTGCGAAAGGCTGTTTCACGCCCTCCTCGCATTATAGCTACTGGTTCATAAACGTCAGCTGAAAACAGTCGAGAGAAACGGTCACGCAATGAAATTACTACGAGCAGCGGAATATAGGGAGAAGAGACGCTGCTCCACTGTTGGACTGCTACCATAGAAATGTTACATGGCAATACGCAGAGCAATTCCCGCGAAGCGATGGAAGGCTGTCTGCACCGAGGTCCGTTAGCTCAGTTGGTTAGAGCGTCGTGCTAATAACGCGAAGGTCGTGGGTTCGATCCCCCCACGGCCCACTACGATTTCACTCTTTCAAAAAGGCAACGCCGATTTCGGCGGGGAAGTATGGTGACAAAGAAATCGTCACATTGTGTGGGAACTGATAGGGGACCAGAACGCGACTTGTCGGGACGCGCTAAAACACTTCACTGGTCACAGCACGGTGAACGCACAGTTTCTCGTCCGATCACCGCTACTGCGCGAAGCTGGACGTTGTCAGTGCTTGGGCGGGTGACCGCCTGCGAACACACGGCACTGCCGATAGTTTCAATTCGTATTTCTCTTTCCTCTTCGGTTTCGGAGCTGCAGCGCTATTCGGTCAAGGGCACTGGCGCCACATTTTGCCTCTCAGTATGCCAAGTCGCGCCGTGCGGCCACAGTGAAATGAAGGAGCGTGTTGAAAAATTTTCAACAAAGAAAAAAAAATGAAATGTACTAGTAATAAAACTGAATTTGTCTGACAGAACATGTAAAATCAGACAATACATGATAACAGGCAGCAGGTATTTACTTGAGGCATAAGTAATGTGGTGCCCGCCTCGCCATACCTCTCTCAGTCGTTTTGCGCGCTTGTTCTTTTTATATAGGCCGATTGGAGAGCGTCAGCTCTCGCGTCAGCTGAGCAAAGTCGAGACAAGTCGAGACTCAAGGAGAATCGACGCACACGCTATAGGGTGGCCTGCAGCGAGTAAGATGGGGAAAGAAACATTAATTGAAGGACGCGTGGCAAAAGTACTCATACGCAAAAGTTAAAAGCCGGCTGCGGTGGCCGGGAATCGAACCCGGATCAACTGCTTGGAAGGCAACTATGCTGACCATTACACCACCACCGCACGGTTTCCGTCCGCGCACGCCGCGCTGTGTCTGCTTCCCGCCTGTCGGCGGCGGCTCAAGGTGGTCGTAGCTGTAGGCGCATTACGGCGTAGGCGAGCGCATCCAGACAGCGTCTCTACGCACATTTCGCGTCCTTTGGCAAGAGTCGTCGCGTGCGTGCGCCGCAAGAGTACTTAGGCGATCGCGTTCGGGCGTCATTTTTAAGCAGTGCAGTGCAGGATTCAGCGTCTGTAGCATTCTCTCGAGAGGATGCGACGGCGCTGGACGGCAGTCCCACTTTCCCCTCAGGCGTCTGCCGCGGAAAGCACCAGGAAGCTGAGCATCGGTGGTTCAGTGGTAGAATGCTCGCCTGCCACGCGGGCGGCCCGGGTTCGATTCCCGGCCGATGCATCATTTTGTTTTTTCTCCGATAGTGGCGCTGCGTGTCTTTCGCACTCGAACTGCGTGAGCCATGAGAATGCACCGCGGTATTTCCGTGGGAAATAACCTAACATGCAGCGCACACGACTGCTCGTTTGGACTCTTGTGTGCTATTCTACATACTGGCGTCGGCCTAGCATCGCAAGTTGCCTGTCGCGCCGGGAATGCACGTGTAGCAACAGAAAAAAATGAGCCAGGAAGTGCAGACTCTCTACCACTGGTATTTGGTACTTACCGAGATCACTTGCCTCGGTAGCGCAGTAGGCAGCGCGTAAGTCTCATAATCTTAAGGTCGTGAGTTCGATCCTCAACCGGGGCATTTAATTTACTTTCGTCCACAGCTAAATTGACGGCTCTGGGGTTTGCGAAGCAGCGAAACACTTTGTACTTTGTTATCCACAAGGCTTCAACGACTCAGCGTGATAATGTTTACTTCCCGTTATTACTACTTGCAGTTCTTATGTAAAATTTTCAAGGAAAAAAGTACTAGTAATAAAACTGAATTTCGTACGATATAACGTGTAAAGTCACAATGTATGACCTGCTGTATGATGACAGGCAGCAGGTCTTTACTTGCGAAATAAGTAAATAAATATTACTACTTACAGCTTTGCTTTTCCTCCTACCCCTGTAACAACGAGGCATAAAGCAATGGATTGTGACTTTTGACATGCGCGCCTCGCCATGGGCGCGCGAAAAGGTGCTCGCAAACAGGGAAAGTGCGACACGGAAAGCGAGTGGACCGGGTGTAAAGCCGGAGAGAAATGTGCATGTCCGGTGTGGTCTAGTGGCTAGGATACCTGGCTCTCACCCAGGAGGCCCGGGTTCGATTCCCGGTACCGGAACGGAATTTTTCGGAAAAAATCACGACAAGTTTTGACCCTGCGAAAGGCTGTTTCACGCCCTCCTCGCATTATAGCTACTGGTTCATAAACGTCAGCTGAAAACAGTCGAGAGAAACGGTCACGCAATGAAATTACTACGAGCAGCGGAATATAGGGAGAAGAGACGCTGCTCCACTGTTGGACTGCTACCATAGAAATGTTACATGGCAATACGCAGAGCAATTCCCGCGAAGCGATGGAAGGCTGTCTGCACCGAGGTCCGTTAGCTCAGTTGGTTAGAGCGTCGTGCTAATAACGCGAAGGTCGTGGGTTCGATCCCCCCACGGCCCACTACGATTTCACTCTTTCAAAAAGGCAACGCCGATTTCGGCGGGGAAGTATGGTGACAAAGAAATCGTCACATTGTGTGGGAACTGATAGGGGACCAGAACGCGACTTGTCGGGACGCGCTAAAACACTTCACTGGTCACAGCACGGTGAACGCACAGTTTCTCGTCCGATCACCGCTACTGCGCGAAGCTGGACGTTGTCAGTGCTTGGGCGGGTGACCGCCTGCGAACACACGGCACTGCCGATAGTTTCAATTCGTATTTCTCTTTCCTCTTCGGTTTCGGAGCTGCAGCGCTATTCGGTCAAGGGCACTGGCGCCACATTTTGCCTCTCAGTATGCCAAGTCGCGCCGTGCGGCCACAGTGAAATGAAGGAGCGTGTTGAAAAATTTTCAACAAAGAAAAAAAAATGAAATGTACTAGTAATAAAACTGAATTTGTCTGACAGAACATGTAAAATCAGACAATACATGATAACAGGCAGCAGGTATTTACTTGAGGCATAAGTAATGTGGTGCCCGCCTCGCCATACCTCTCTCAGTCGTTTTGCGCGCTTGTTCTTTTTATATAGGCCGATTGGAGAGCGTCAGCTCTCGCGTCAGCTGAGCAAAGTCGAGACAAGTCGAGACTCAAGGAGAATCGACGCACACGCTATAGGGTGGCCTGCAGCGAGTAAGATGGGGAAAGAAACATTAATTGAAGGACGCGTGGCAAAAGTACTCATACGCAAAAGTTAAAAGCCGGCTGCGGTGGCCGGGAATCGAACCCGGATCAACTGCTTGGAAGGCAACTATGCTGACCATTACACCACCACCGCACGGTTTCCGTCCGCGCACGCCGCGCTGTGTCTGCTTCCCGCCTGTCGGCGGCGGCTCAAGGTGGTCGTAGCTGTAGGCGCATTACGGCGTAGGCGAGCGCATCCAGACAGCGTCTCTACGCACATTTCGCGTCCTTTGGCAAGAGTCGTCGCGTGCGTGCGCCGCAAGAGTACTTAGGCGATCGCGTTCGGGCGTCATTTTTAAGCAGTGCAGTGCAGGATTCAGCGTCTGTAGCATTCTCTCGAGAGGATGCGACGGCGCTGGACGGCAGTCCCACTTTCCCCTCAGGCGTCTGCCGCGGAAAGCACCAGGAAGCTGAGCATCGGTGGTTCAGTGGTAGAATGCTCGCCTGCCACGCGGGCGGCCCGGGTTCGATTCCCGGCCGATGCATCATTTTGTTTTTTCTCCGATAGTGGCGCTGCGTGTCTTTCGCACTCGAACTGCGTGAGCCATGAGAATGCACCGCGGTATTTCCGTGGGAAATAACCTAACATGCAGCGCACACGACTGCTCGTTTGGACTCTTGTGTGCTATTCTACATACTGGCGTCGGCCTAGCATCGCAAGTTGCCTGTCGCGCCGGGAATGCACGTGTAGCAACAGAAAAAAATGAGCCAGGAAGTGCAGACTCTCTACCACTGGTATTTGGTACTTACCGAGATCACTTGCCTCGGTAGCGCAGTAGGCAGCGCGTAAGTCTCATAATCTTAAGGTCGTGAGTTCGATCCTCAACCGGGGCATTTAATTTACTTTCGTCCACAGCTAAATTGACGGCTCTGGGGTTTGCGAAGCAGCGAAACACTTTGTACTTTGTTATCCACAAGGCTTCAACGACTCAGCGTGATAATGTTTACTTCCCGTTATTACTACTTGCAGTTCTTATGTAAAATTTTCAAGGAAAAAAGTACTAGTAATAAAACTGAATTTCGTACGATATAACGTGTAAAGTCACAATGTATGACCTGCTGTATGATGACAGGCAGCAGGTCTTTACTTGCGAAATAAGTAAATAAATATTACTACTTACAGCTTTGCTTTTCCTCCTACCCCTGTAACAACGAGGCATAAAGCAATGGATTGTGACTTTTGACATGCGCGCCTCGCCATGGGCGCGCGAAAAGGTGCTCGCAAACAGGGAAAGTGCGACACGGAAAGCGAGTGGACCGGGTGTAAAGCCGGAGAGAAATGTGCATGTCCGGTGTGGTCTAGTGGCTAGGATACCTGGCTCTCACCCAGGAGGCCCGGGTTCGATTCCCGGTACCGGAACGGAATTTTTCGGAAAAAATCACGACAAGTTTTGACCCTGCGAAAGGCTGTTTCACGCCCTCCTCGCATTATAGCTACTGGTTCATAAACGTCAGCTGAAAACAGTCGAGAGAAACGGTCACGCAATGAAATTACTACGAGCAGCGGAATATAGGGAGAAGAGACGCTGCTCCACTGTTGGACTGCTACCATAGAAATGTTACATGGCAATACGCAGAGCAATTCCCGCGAAGCGATGGAAGGCTGTCTGCACCGAGGTCCGTTAGCTCAGTTGGTTAGAGCGTCGTGCTAATAACGCGAAGGTCGTGGGTTCGATCCCCCCACGGCCCACTACGATTTCACTCTTTCAAAAAGGCAACGCCGATTTCGGCGGGGAAGTATGGTGACAAAGAAATCGTCACATTGTGTGGGAACTGATAGGGGACCAGAACGCGACTTGTCGGGACGCGCTAAAACACTTCACTGGTCACAGCACGGTGAACGCACAGTTTCTCGTCCGATCACCGCTACTGCGCGAAGCTGGACGTTGTCAGTGCTTGGGCGGGTGACCGCCTGCGAACACACGGCACTGCCGATAGTTTCAATTCGTATTTCTCTTTCCTCTTCGGTTTCGGAGCTGCAGCGCTATTCGGTCAAGGGCACTGGCGCCACATTTTGCCTCTCAGTATGCCAAGTCGCGCCGTGCGGCCACAGTGAAATGAAGGAGCGTGTTGAAAAATTTTCAACAAAGAAAAAAAAATGAAATGTACTAGTAATAAAACTGAATTTGTCTGACAGAACATGTAAAATCAGACAATACATGATAACAGGCAGCAGGTATTTACTTGAGGCATAAGTAATGTGGTGCCCGCCTCGCCATACCTCTCTCAGTCGTTTTGCGCGCTTGTTCTTTTTATATAGGCCGATTGGAGAGCGTCAGCTCTCGCGTCAGCTGAGCAAAGTCGAGACAAGTCGAGACTCAAGGAGAATCGACGCACACGCTATAGGGTGGCCTGCAGCGAGTAAGATGGGGAAAGAAACATTAATTGAAGGACGCGTGGCAAAAGTACTCATACGCAAAAGTTAAAAGCCGGCTGCGGTGGCCGGGAATCGAACCCGGATCAACTGCTTGGAAGGCAACTATGCTGACCATTACACCACCACCGCACGGTTTCCGTCCGCGCACGCCGCGCTGTGTCTGCTTCCCGCCTGTCGGCGGCGGCTCAAGGTGGTCGTAGCTGTAGGCGCATTACGGCGTAGGCGAGCGCATCCAGACAGCGTCTCTACGCACATTTCGCGTCCTTTGGCAAGAGTCGTCGCGTGCGTGCGCCGCAAGAGTACTTAGGCGATCGCGTTCGGGCGTCATTTTTAAGCAGTGCAGTGCAGGATTCAGCGTCTGTAGCATTCTCTCGAGAGGATGCGACGGCGCTGGACGGCAGTCCCACTTTCCCCTCAGGCGTCTGCCGCGGAAAGCACCAGGAAGCTGAGCATCGGTGGTTCAGTGGTAGAATGCTCGCCTGCCACGCGGGCGGCCCGGGTTCGATTCCCGGCCGATGCATCATTTTGTTTTTTCTCCGATAGTGGCGCTGCGTGTCTTTCGCACTCGAACTGCGTGAGCCATGAGAATGCACCGCGGTATTTCCGTGGGAAATAACCTAACATGCAGCGCACACGACTGCTCGTTTGGACTCTTGTGTGCTATTCTACATACTGGCGTCGGCCTAGCATCGCAAGTTGCCTGTCGCGCCGGGAATGCACGTGTAGCAACAGAAAAAAATGAGCCAGGAAGTGCAGACTCTCTACCACTGGTATTTGGTACTTACCGAGATCACTTGCCTCGGTAGCGCAGTAGGCAGCGCGTAAGTCTCATAATCTTAAGGTCGTGAGTTCGATCCTCAACCGGGGCATTTAATTTACTTTCGTCCACAGCTAAATTGACGGCTCTGGGGTTTGCGAAGCAGCGAAACACTTTGTACTTTGTTATCCACAAGGCTTCAACGACTCAGCGTGATAATGTTTACTTCCCGTTATTACTACTTGCAGTTCTTATGTAAAATTTTCAAGGAAAAAAGTACTAGTAATAAAACTGAATTTCGTACGATATAACGTGTAAAGTCACAATGTATGACCTGCTGTATGATGACAGGCAGCAGGTCTTTACTTGCGAAATAAGTAAATAAATATTACTACTTACAGCTTTGCTTTTCCTCCTACCCCTGTAACAACGAGGCATAAAGCAATGGATTGTGACTTTTGACATGCGCGCCTCGCCATGGGCGCGCGAAAAGGTGCTCGCAAACAGGGAAAGTGCGACACGGAAAGCGAGTGGACCGGGTGTAAAGCCGGAGAGAAATGTGCATGTCCGGTGTGGTCTAGTGGCTAGGATACCTGGCTCTCACCCAGGAGGCCCGGGTTCGATTCCCGGTACCGGAACGGAATTTTTCGGAAAAAATCACGACAAGTTTTGACCCTGCGAAAGGCTGTTTCACGCCCTCCTCGCATTATAGCTACTGGTTCATAAACGTCAGCTGAAAACAGTCGAGAGAAACGGTCACGCAATGAAATTACTACGAGCAGCGGAATATAGGGAGAAGAGACGCTGCTCCACTGTTGGACTGCTACCATAGAAATGTTACATGGCAATACGCAGAGCAATTCCCGCGAAGCGATGGAAGGCTGTCTGCACCGAGGTCCGTTAGCTCAGTTGGTTAGAGCGTCGTGCTAATAACGCGAAGGTCGTGGGTTCGATCCCCCCACGGCCCACTACGATTTCACTCTTTCAAAAAGGCAACGCCGATTTCGGCGGGGAAGTATGGTGACAAAGAAATCGTCACATTGTGTGGGAACTGATAGGGGACCAGAACGCGACTTGTCGGGACGCGCTAAAACACTTCACTGGTCACAGCACGGTGAACGCACAGTTTCTCGTCCGATCACCGCTACTGCGCGAAGCTGGACGTTGTCAGTGCTTGGGCGGGTGACCGCCTGCGAACACACGGCACTGCCGATAGTTTCAATTCGTATTTCTCTTTCCTCTTCGGTTTCGGAGCTGCAGCGCTATTCGGTCAAGGGCACTGGCGCCACATTTTGCCTCTCAGTATGCCAAGTCGCGCCGTGCGGCCACAGTGAAATGAAGGAGCGTGTTGAAAAATTTTCAACAAAGAAAAAAAAATGAAATGTACTAGTAATAAAACTGAATTTGTCTGACAGAACATGTAAAATCAGACAATACATGATAACAGGCAGCAGGTATTTACTTGAGGCATAAGTAATGTGGTGCCCGCCTCGCCATACCTCTCTCAGTCGTTTTGCGCGCTTGTTCTTTTTATATAGGCCGATTGGAGAGCGTCAGCTCTCGCGTCAGCTGAGCAAAGTCGAGACAAGTCGAGACTCAAGGAGAATCGACGCACACGCTATAGGGTGGCCTGCAGCGAGTAAGATGGGGAAAGAAACATTAATTGAAGGACGCGTGGCAAAAGTACTCATACGCAAAAGTTAAAAGCCGGCTGCGGTGGCCGGGAATCGAACCCGGATCAACTGCTTGGAAGGCAACTATGCTGACCATTACACCACCACCGCACGGTTTCCGTCCGCGCACGCCGCGCTGTGTCTGCTTCCCGCCTGTCGGCGGCGGCTCAAGGTGGTCGTAGCTGTAGGCGCATTACGGCGTAGGCGAGCGCATCCAGACAGCGTCTCTACGCACATTTCGCGTCCTTTGGCAAGAGTCGTCGCGTGCGTGCGCCGCAAGAGTACTTAGGCGATCGCGTTCGGGCGTCATTTTTAAGCAGTGCAGTGCAGGATTCAGCGTCTGTAGCATTCTCTCGAGAGGATGCGACGGCGCTGGACGGCAGTCCCACTTTCCCCTCAGGCGTCTGCCGCGGAAAGCACCAGGAAGCTGAGCATCGGTGGTTCAGTGGTAGAATGCTCGCCTGCCACGCGGGCGGCCCGGGTTCGATTCCCGGCCGATGCATCATTTTGTTTTTTCTCCGATAGTGGCGCTGCGTGTCTTTCGCACTCGAACTGCGTGAGCCATGAGAATGCACCGCGGTATTTCCGTGGGAAATAACCTAACATGCAGCGCACACGACTGCTCGTTTGGACTCTTGTGTGCTATTCTACATACTGGCGTCGGCCTAGCATCGCAAGTTGCCTGTCGCGCCGGGAATGCACGTGTAGCAACAGAAAAAAATGAGCCAGGAAGTGCAGACTCTCTACCACTGGTATTTGGTACTTACCGAGATCACTTGCCTCGGTAGCGCAGTAGGCAGCGCGTAAGTCTCATAATCTTAAGGTCGTGAGTTCGATCCTCAACCGGGGCATTTAATTTACTTTCGTCCACAGCTAAATTGACGGCTCTGGGGTTTGCGAAGCAGCGAAACACTTTGTACTTTGTTATCCACAAGGCTTCAACGACTCAGCGTGATAATGTTTACTTCCCGTTATTACTACTTGCAGTTCTTATGTAAAATTTTCAAGGAAAAAAGTACTAGTAATAAAACTGAATTTCGTACGATATAACGTGTAAAGTCACAATGTATGACCTGCTGTATGATGACAGGCAGCAGGTCTTTACTTGCGAAATAAGTAAATAAATATTACTACTTACAGCTTTGCTTTTCCTCCTACCCCTGTAACAACGAGGCATAAAGCAATGGATTGTGACTTTTGACATGCGCGCCTCGCCATGGGCGCGCGAAAAGGTGCTCGCAAACAGGGAAAGTGCGACACGGAAAGCGAGTGGACCGGGTGTAAAGCCGGAGAGAAATGTGCATGTCCGGTGTGGTCTAGTGGCTAGGATACCTGGCTCTCACCCAGGAGGCCCGGGTTCGATTCCCGGTACCGGAACGGAATTTTTCGGAAAAAATCACGACAAGTTTTGACCCTGCGAAAGGCTGTTTCACGCCCTCCTCGCATTATAGCTACTGGTTCATAAACGTCAGCTGAAAACAGTCGAGAGAAACGGTCACGCAATGAAATTACTACGAGCAGCGGAATATAGGGAGAAGAGACGCTGCTCCACTGTTGGACTGCTACCATAGAAATGTTACATGGCAATACGCAGAGCAATTCCCGCGAAGCGATGGAAGGCTGTCTGCACCGAGGTCCGTTAGCTCAGTTGGTTAGAGCGTCGTGCTAATAACGCGAAGGTCGTGGGTTCGATCCCCCCACGGCCCACTACGATTTCACTCTTTCAAAAAGGCAACGCCGATTTCGGCGGGGAAGTATGGTGACAAAGAAATCGTCACATTGTGTGGGAACTGATAGGGGACCAGAACGCGACTTGTCGGGACGCGCTAAAACACTTCACTGGTCACAGCACGGTGAACGCACAGTTTCTCGTCCGATCACCGCTACTGCGCGAAGCTGGACGTTGTCAGTGCTTGGGCGGGTGACCGCCTGCGAACACACGGCACTGCCGATAGTTTCAATTCGTATTTCTCTTTCCTCTTCGGTTTCGGAGCTGCAGCGCTATTCGGTCAAGGGCACTGGCGCCACATTTTGCCTCTCAGTATGCCAAGTCGCGCCGTGCGGCCACAGTGAAATGAAGGAGCGTGTTGAAAAATTTTCAACAAAGAAAAAAAAATGAAATGTACTAGTAATAAAACTGAATTTGTCTGACAGAACATGTAAAATCAGACAATACATGATAACAGGCAGCAGGTATTTACTTGAGGCATAAGTAATGTGGTGCCCGCCTCGCCATACCTCTCTCAGTCGTTTTGCGCGCTTGTTCTTTTTATATAGGCCGATTGGAGAGCGTCAGCTCTCGCGTCAGCTGAGCACAAGTCGAGACTCAAGGAGAATCGACGCACACGCTATAGGGTGGCCTGCAGCGAGTAAGATGGGGAAAGAAACATTAATTGAAGGACGCGTGGCAAAAGTACTCATACGCAAAAGTTAAAAGCCGGCTGCGGTGGCCGGGAATCGAACCCGGATCAACTGCTTGGAAGGCAACTATGCTGACCATTACACCACCACCGCACGGTTTCCGTCCGCGCACGCCGCGCTGTGTCTGCTTCCCGCCTGTCGGCGGCGGCTCAAGGTGGTCGTAGCTGTAGGCGCATTACGGCGTAGGCGAGCGCATCCAGACAGCGTCTCTACGCACATTTCGCGTCCTTTGGCAAGAGTCGTCGCGTGCGTGCGCCGCAAGAGTACTTAGGCGATCGCGTTCGGGCGTCATTTTTAAGCAGTGCAGTGCAGGATTCAGCGTCTGTAGCATTCTCTCGAGAGGATGCGACGGCGCTGGACGGCAGTCCCACTTTCCCCTCAGGCGTCTGCCGCGGAAAGCACCAGGAAGCTGAGCATCGGTGGTTCAGTGGTAGAATGCTCGCCTGCCACGCGGGCGGCCCGGGTTCGATTCCCGGCCGATGCATCATTTTGTTTTTTCTCCGATAGTGGCGCTGCGTGTCTTTCGCACTCGAACTGCGTGAGCCATGAGAATGCACCGCGGTATTTCCGTGGGAAATAACCTAACATGCAGCGCACACGACTGCTCGTTTGGACTCTTGTGTGCTATTCTACATACTGGCGTCGGCCTAGCATCGCAAGTTGCCTGTCGCGCCGGGAATGCACGTGTAGCAACAGAAAAAAATGAGCCAGGAAGTGCAGACTCTCTACCACTGGTATTTGGTACTTACCGAGATCACTTGCCTCGGTAGCGCAGTAGGCAGCGCGTAAGTCTCATAATCTTAAGGTCGTGAGTTCGATCCTCAACCGGGGCATTTAATTTACTTTCGTCCACAGCTAAATTGACGGCTCTGGGGTTTGCGAAGCAGCGAAACACTTTGTACTTTGTTATCCACAAGGCTTCAACGACTCAGCGTGATAATGTTTACTTCCCGTTATTACTACTTGCAGTTCTTATGTAAAATTTTCAAGGAAAAAAGTACTAGTAATAAAACTGAATTTCGTACGATATAACGTGTAAAGTCACAATGTATGACCTGCTGTATGATGACAGGCAGCAGGTCTTTACTTGCGAAATAAGTAAATAAATATTACTACTTACAGCTTTGCTTTTCCTCCTACCCCTGTAACAACGAGGCATAAAGCAATGGATTGTGACTTTTGACATGCGCGCCTCGCCATGGGCGCGCGAAAAGGTGCTCGCAAACAGGGAAAGTGCGACACGGAAAGCGAGTGGACCGGGTGTAAAGCCGGAGAGAAATGTGCATGTCCGGTGTGGTCTAGTGGCTAGGATACCTGGCTCTCACCCAGGAGGCCCGGGTTCGATTCCCGGTACCGGAACGGAATTTTTCGGAAAAAATCACGACAAGTTTTGACCCTGCGAAAGGCTGTTTCACGCCCTCCTCGCATTATAGCTACTGGTTCATAAACGTCAGCTGAAAACAGTCGAGAGAAACGGTCACGCAATGAAATTACTACGAGCAGCGGAATATAGGGAGAAGAGACGCTGCTCCACTGTTGGACTGCTACCATAGAAATGTTACATGGCAATACGCAGAGCAATTCCCGCGAAGCGATGGAAGGCTGTCTGCACCGAGGTCCGTTAGCTCAGTTGGTTAGAGCGTCGTGCTAATAACGCGAAGGTCGTGGGTTCGATCCCCCCACGGCCCACTACGATTTCACTCTTTCAAAAAGGCAACGCCGATTTCGGCGGGGAAGTATGGTGACAAAGAAATCGTCACATTGTGTGGGAACTGATAGGGGACCAGAACGCGACTTGTCGGGACGCGCTAAAACACTTCACTGGTCACAGCACGGTGAACGCACAGTTTCTCGTCCGATCACCGCTACTGCGCGAAGCTGGACGTTGTCAGTGCTTGGGCGGGTGACCGCCTGCGAACACACGGCACTGCCGATAGTTTCAATTCGTATTTCTCTTTCCTCTTCGGTTTCGGAGCTGCAGCGCTATTCGGTCAAGGGCACTGGCGCCACATTTTGCCTCTCAGTATGCCAAGTCGCGCCGTGCGGCCACAGTGAAATGAAGGAGCGTGTTGAAAAATTTTCAACAAAGAAAAAAAAATGAAATGTACTAGTAATAAAACTGAATTTGTCTGACAGAACATGTAAAATCAGACAATACATGATAACAGGCAGCAGGTATTTACTTGAGGCATAAGTAATGTGGTGCCCGCCTCGCCATACCTCTCTCAGTCGTTTTGCGCGCTTGTTCTTTTTATATAGGCCGATTGGAGAGCGTCAGCTCTCGCGTCAGCTGAGCAAAGTCGAGACAAGTCGAGACTCAAGGAGAATCGACGCACACGCTATAGGGTGGCCTGCAGCGAGTAAGATGGGGAAAGAAACATTAATTGAAGGACGCGTGGCAAAAGTACTCATACGCAAAAGTTAAAAGCCGGCTGCGGTGGCCGGGAATCGAACCCGGATCAACTGCTTGGAAGGCAACTATGCTGACCATTACACCACCACCGCACGGTTTCCGTCCGCGCACGCCGCGCTGTGTCTGCTTCCCGCCTGTCGGCGGCGGCTCAAGGTGGTCGTAGCTGTAGGCGCATTACGGCGTAGGCGAGCGCATCCAGACAGCGTCTCTACGCACATTTCGCGTCCTTTGGCAAGAGTCGTCGCGTGCGTGCGCCGCAAGAGTACTTAGGCGATCGCGTTCGGGCGTCATTTTTAAGCAGTGCAGTGCAGGATTCAGCGTCTGTAGCATTCTCTCGAGAGGATGCGACGGCGCTGGACGGCAGTCCCACTTTCCCCTCAGGCGTCTGCCGCGGAAAGCACCAGGAAGCTGAGCATCGGTGGTTCAGTGGTAGAATGCTCGCCTGCCACGCGGGCGGCCCGGGTTCGATTCCCGGCCGATGCATCATTTTGTTTTTTCTCCGATAGTGGCGCTGCGTGTCTTTCGCACTCGAACTGCGTGAGCCATGAGAATGCACCGCGGTATTTCCGTGGGAAATAACCTAACATGCAGCGCACACGACTGCTCGTTTGGACTCTTGTGTGCTATTCTACATACTGGCGTCGGCCTAGCATCGCAAGTTGCCTGTCGCGCCGGGAATGCACGTGTAGCAACAGAAAAAAATGAGCCAGGAAGTGCAGACTCTCTACCACTGGTATTTGGTACTTACCGAGATCACTTGCCTCGGTAGCGCAGTAGGCAGCGCGTAAGTCTCATAATCTTAAGGTCGTGAGTTCGATCCTCAACCGGGGCATTTAATTTACTTTCGTCCACAGCTAAATTGACGGCTCTGGGGTTTGCGAAGCAGCGAAACACTTTGTACTTTGTTATCCACAAGGCTTCAACGACTCAGCGTGATAATGTTTACTTCCCGTTATTACTACTTGCAGTTCTTATGTAAAATTTTCAAGGAAAAAAGTACTAGTAATAAAACTGAATTTCGTACGATATAACGTGTAAAGTCACAATGTATGACCTGCTGTATGATGACAGGCAGCAGGTCTTTACTTGCGAAATAAGTAAATAAATATTACTACTTACAGCTTTGCTTTTCCTCCTACCCCTGTAACAACGAGGCATAAAGCAATGGATTGTGACTTTTGACATGCGCGCCTCGCCATGGGCGCGCGAAAAGGTGCTCGCAAACAGGGAAAGTGCGACACGGAAAGCGAGTGGACCGGGTGTAAAGCCGGAGAGAAATGTGCATGTCCGGTGTGGTCTAGTGGCTAGGATACCTGGCTCTCACCCAGGAGGCCCGGGTTCGATTCCCGGTACCGGAACGGAATTTTTCGGAAAAAATCACGACAAGTTTTGACCCTGCGAAAGGCTGTTTCACGCCCTCCTCGCATTATAGCTACTGGTTCATAAACGTCAGCTGAAAACAGTCGAGAGAAACGGTCACGCAATGAAATTACTACGAGCAGCGGAATATAGGGAGAAGAGACGCTGCTCCACTGTTGGACTGCTACCATAGAAATGTTACATGGCAATACGCAGAGCAATTCCCGCGAAGCGATGGAAGGCTGTCTGCACCGAGGTCCGTTAGCTCAGTTGGTTAGAGCGTCGTGCTAATAACGCGAAGGTCGTGGGTTCGATCCCCCCACGGCCCACTACGATTTCACTCTTTCAAAAAGGCAACGCCGATTTCGGCGGGGAAGTATGGTGACAAAGAAATCGTCACATTGTGTGGGAACTGATAGGGGACCAGAACGCGACTTGTCGGGACGCGCTAAAACACTTCACTGGTCACAGCACGGTGAACGCACAGTTTCTCGTCCGATCACCGCTACTGCGCGAAGCTGGACGTTGTCAGTGCTTGGGCGGGTGACCGCCTGCGAACACACGGCACTGCCGATAGTTTCAATTCGTATTTCTCTTTCCTCTTCGGTTTCGGAGCTGCAGCGCTATTCGGTCAAGGGCACTGGCGCCACATTTTGCCTCTCAGTATGCCAAGTCGCGCCGTGCGGCCACAGTGAAATGAAGGAGCGTGTTGAAAAATTTTCAACAAAGAAAAAAAAATGAAATGTACTAGTAATAAAACTGAATTTGTCTGACAGAACATGTAAAATCAGACAATACATGATAACAGGCAGCAGGTATTTACTTGAGGCATAAGTAATGTGGTGCCCGCCTCGCCATACCTCTCTCAGTCGTTTTGCGCGCTTGTTCTTTTTATATAGGCCGATTGGAGAGCGTCAGCTCTCGCGTCAGCTGAGCACAAGTCGAGACTCAAGGAGAATCGACGCACACGCTATAGGGTGGCCTGCAGCGAGTAAGATGGGGAAAGAAACATTAATTGAAGGACGCGTGGCAAAAGTACTCATACGCAAAAGTTAAAAGCCGGCTGCGGTGGCCGGGAATCGAACCCGGATCAACTGCTTGGAAGGCAACTATGCTGACCATTACACCACCACCGCACGGTTTCCGTCCGCGCACGCCGCGCTGTGTCTGCTTCCCGCCTGTCGGCGGCGGCTCAAGGTGGTCGTAGCTGTAGGCGCATTACGGCGTAGGCGAGCGCATCCAGACAGCGTCTCTACGCACATTTCGCGTCCTTTGGCAAGAGTCGTCGCGTGCGTGCGCCGCAAGAGTACTTAGGCGATCGCGTTCGGGCGTCATTTTTAAGCAGTGCAGTGCAGGATTCAGCGTCTGTAGCATTCTCTCGAGAGGATGCGACGGCGCTGGACGGCAGTCCCACTTTCCCCTCAGGCGTCTGCCGCGGAAAGCACCAGGAAGCTGAGCATCGGTGGTTCAGTGGTAGAATGCTCGCCTGCCACGCGGGCGGCCCGGGTTCGATTCCCGGCCGATGCATCATTTTGTTTTTTCTCCGATAGTGGCGCTGCGTGTCTTTCGCACTCGAACTGCGTGAGCCATGAGAATGCACCGCGGTATTTCCGTGGGAAATAACCTAACATGCAGCGCACACGACTGCTCGTTTGGACTCTTGTGTGCTATTCTACATACTGGCGTCGGCCTAGCATCGCAAGTTGCCTGTCGCGCCGGGAATGCACGTGTAGCAACAGAAAAAAATGAGCCAGGAAGTGCAGACTCTCTACCACTGGTATTTGGTACTTACCGAGATCACTTGCCTCGGTAGCGCAGTAGGCAGCGCGTAAGTCTCATAATCTTAAGGTCGTGAGTTCGATCCTCAACCGGGGCATTTAATTTACTTTCGTCCACAGCTAAATTGACGGCTCTGGGGTTTGCGAAGCAGCGAAACACTTTGTACTTTGTTATCCACAAGGCTTCAACGACTCAGCGTGATAATGTTTACTTCCCGTTATTACTACTTGCAGTTCTTATGTAAAATTTTCAAGGAAAAAAGTACTAGTAATAAAACTGAATTTCGTACGATATAACGTGTAAAGTCACAATGTATGACCTGCTGTATGATGACAGGCAGCAGGTCTTTACTTGCGAAATAAGTAAATAAATATTACTACTTACAGCTTTGCTTTTCCTCCTACCCCTGTAACAACGAGGCATAAAGCAATGGATTGTGACTTTTGACATGCGCGCCTCGCCATGGGCGCGCGAAAAGGTGCTCGCAAACAGGGAAAGTGCGACACGGAAAGCGAGTGGACCGGGTGTAAAGCCGGAGAGAAATGTGCATGTCCGGTGTGGTCTAGTGGCTAGGATACCTGGCTCTCACCCAGGAGGCCCGGGTTCGATTCCCGGTACCGGAACGGAATTTTTCGGAAAAAATCACGACAAGTTTTGACCCTGCGAAAGGCTGTTTCACGCCCTCCTCGCATTATAGCTACTGGTTCATAAACGTCAGCTGAAAACAGTCGAGAGAAACGGTCACGCAATGAAATTACTACGAGCAGCGGAATATAGGGAGAAGAGACGCTGCTCCACTGTTGGACTGCTACCATAGAAATGTTACATGGCAATACGCAGAGCAATTCCCGCGAAGCGATGGAAGGCTGTCTGCACCGAGGTCCGTTAGCTCAGTTGGTTAGAGCGTCGTGCTAATAACGCGAAGGTCGTGGGTTCGATCCCCCCACGGCCCACTACGATTTCACTCTTTCAAAAAGGCAACGCCGATTTCGGCGGGGAAGTATGGTGACAAAGAAATCGTCACATTGTGTGGGAACTGATAGGGGACCAGAACGCGACTTGTCGGGACGCGCTAAAACACTTCACTGGTCACAGCACGGTGAACGCACAGTTTCTCGTCCGATCACCGCTACTGCGCGAAGCTGGACGTTGTCAGTGCTTGGGCGGGTGACCGCCTGCGAACACACGGCACTGCCGATAGTTTCAATTCGTATTTCTCTTTCCTCTTCGGTTTCGGAGCTGCAGCGCTATTCGGTCAAGGGCACTGGCGCCACATTTTGCCTCTCAGTATGCCAAGTCGCGCCGTGCGGCCACAGTGAAATGAAGGAGCGTGTTGAAAAATTTTCAACAAAGAAAAAAAAATGAAATGTACTAGTAATAAAACTGAATTTGTCTGACAGAACATGTAAAATCAGACAATACATGATAACAGGCAGCAGGTATTTACTTGAGGCATAAGTAATGTGGTGCCCGCCTCGCCATACCTCTCTCAGTCGTTTTGCGCGCTTGTTCTTTTTATATAGGCCGATTGGAGAGCGTCAGCTCTCGCGTCAGCTGAGCAAAGTCGAGACAAGTCGAGACTCAAGGAGAATCGACGCACACGCTATAGGGTGGCCTGCAGCGAGTAAGATGGGGAAAGAAACATTAATTGAAGGACGCGTGGCAAAAGTACTCATACGCAAAAGTTAAAAGCCGGCTGCGGTGGCCGGGAATCGAACCCGGATCAACTGCTTGGAAGGCAACTATGCTGACCATTACACCACCACCGCACGGTTTCCGTCCGCGCACGCCGCGCTGTGTCTGCTTCCCGCCTGTCGGCGGCGGCTCAAGGTGGTCGTAGCTGTAGGCGCATTACGGCGTAGGCGAGCGCATCCAGACAGCGTCTCTACGCACATTTCGCGTCCTTTGGCAAGAGTCGTCGCGTGCGTGCGCCGCAAGAGTACTTAGGCGATCGCGTTCGGGCGTCATTTTTAAGCAGTGCAGTGCAGGATTCAGCGTCTGTAGCATTCTCTCGAGAGGATGCGACGGCGCTGGACGGCAGTCCCACTTTCCCCTCAGGCGTCTGCCGCGGAAAGCACCAGGAAGCTGAGCATCGGTGGTTCAGTGGTAGAATGCTCGCCTGCCACGCGGGCGGCCCGGGTTCGATTCCCGGCCGATGCATCATTTTGTTTTTTCTCCGATAGTGGCGCTGCGTGTCTTTCGCACTCGAACTGCGTGAGCCATGAGAATGCACCGCGGTATTTCCGTGGGAAATAACCTAACATGCAGCGCACACGACTGCTCGTTTGGACTCTTGTGTGCTATTCTACATACTGGCGTCGGCCTAGCATCGCAAGTTGCCTGTCGCGCCGGGAATGCACGTGTAGCAACAGAAAAAAATGAGCCAGGAAGTGCAGACTCTCTACCACTGGTATTTGGTACTTACCGAGATCACTTGCCTCGGTAGCGCAGTAGGCAGCGCGTAAGTCTCATAATCTTAAGGTCGTGAGTTCGATCCTCAACCGGGGCATTTAATTTACTTTCGTCCACAGCTAAATTGACGGCTCTGGGGTTTGCGAAGCAGCGAAACACTTTGTACTTTGTTATCCACAAGGCTTCAACGACTCAGCGTGATAATGTTTACTTCCCGTTATTACTACTTGCAGTTCTTATGTAAAATTTTCAAGGAAAAAAGTACTAGTAATAAAACTGAATTTCGTACGATATAACGTGTAAAGTCACAATGTATGACCTGCTGTATGATGACAGGCAGCAGGTCTTTACTTGCGAAATAAGTAAATAAATATTACTACTTACAGCTTTGCTTTTCCTCCTACCCCTGTAACAACGAGGCATAAAGCAATGGATTGTGACTTTTGACATGCGCGCCTCGCCATGGGCGCGCGAAAAGGTGCTCGCAAACAGGGAAAGTGCGACACGGAAAGCGAGTGGACCGGGTGTAAAGCCGGAGAGAAATGTGCATGTCCGGTGTGGTCTAGTGGCTAGGATACCTGGCTCTCACCCAGGAGGCCCGGGTTCGATTCCCGGTACCGGAACGGAATTTTTCGGAAAAAATCACGACAAGTTTTGACCCTGCGAAAGGCTGTTTCACGCCCTCCTCGCATTATAGCTACTGGTTCATAAACGTCAGCTGAAAACAGTCGAGAGAAACGGTCACGCAATGAAATTACTACGAGCAGCGGAATATAGGGAGAAGAGACGCTGCTCCACTGTTGGACTGCTACCATAGAAATGTTACATGGCAATACGCAGAGCAATTCCCGCGAAGCGATGGAAGGCTGTCTGCACCGAGGTCCGTTAGCTCAGTTGGTTAGAGCGTCGTGCTAATAACGCGAAGGTCGTGGGTTCGATCCCCCCACGGCCCACTACGATTTCACTCTTTCAAAAAGGCAACGCCGATTTCGGCGGGGAAGTATGGTGACAAAGAAATCGTCACATTGTGTGGGAACTGATAGGGGACCAGAACGCGACTTGTCGGGACGCGCTAAAACACTTCACTGGTCACAGCACGGTGAACGCACAGTTTCTCGTCCGATCACCGCTACTGCGCGAAGCTGGACGTTGTCAGTGCTTGGGCGGGTGACCGCCTGCGAACACACGGCACTGCCGATAGTTTCAATTCGTATTTCTCTTTCCTCTTCGGTTTCGGAGCTGCAGCGCTATTCGGTCAAGGGCACTGGCGCCACATTTTGCCTCTCAGTATGCCAAGTCGCGCCGTGCGGCCACAGTGAAATGAAGGAGCGTGTTGAAAAATTTTCAACAAAGAAAAAAAAATGAAATGTACTAGTAATAAAACTGAATTTGTCTGACAGAACATGTAAAATCAGACAATACATGATAACAGGCAGCAGGTATTTACTTGAGGCATAAGTAATGTGGTGCCCGCCTCGCCATACCTCTCTCAGTCGTTTTGCGCGCTTGTTCTTTTTATATAGGCCGATTGGAGAGCGTCAGCTCTCGCGTCAGCTGAGCAAAGTCGAGACAAGTCGAGACTCAAGGAGAATCGACGCACACGCTATAGGGTGGCCTGCAGCGAGTAAGATGGGGAAAGAAACATTAATTGAAGGACGCGTGGCAAAAGTACTCATACGCAAAAGTTAAAAGCCGGCTGCGGTGGCCGGGAATCGAACCCGGATCAACTGCTTGGAAGGCAACTATGCTGACCATTACACCACCACCGCACGGTTTCCGTCCGCGCACGCCGCGCTGTGTCTGCTTCCCGCCTGTCGGCGGCGGCTCAAGGTGGTCGTAGCTGTAGGCGCATTACGGCGTAGGCGAGCGCATCCAGACAGCGTCTCTACGCACATTTCGCGTCCTTTGGCAAGAGTCGTCGCGTGCGTGCGCCGCAAGAGTACTTAGGCGATCGCGTTCGGGCGTCATTTTTAAGCAGTGCAGTGCAGGATTCAGCGTCTGTAGCATTCTCTCGAGAGGATGCGACGGCGCTGGACGGCAGTCCCACTTTCCCCTCAGGCGTCTGCCGCGGAAAGCACCAGGAAGCTGAGCATCGGTGGTTCAGTGGTAGAATGCTCGCCTGCCACGCGGGCGGCCCGGGTTCGATTCCCGGCCGATGCATCATTTTGTTTTTTCTCCGATAGTGGCGCTGCGTGTCTTTCGCACTCGAACTGCGTGAGCCATGAGAATGCACCGCGGTATTTCCGTGGGAAATAACCTAACATGCAGCGCACACGACTGCTCGTTTGGACTCTTGTGTGCTATTCTACATACTGGCGTCGGCCTAGCATCGCAAGTTGCCTGTCGCGCCGGGAATGCACGTGTAGCAACAGAAAAAAATGAGCCAGGAAGTGCAGACTCTCTACCACTGGTATTTGGTACTTACCGAGATCACTTGCCTCGGTAGCGCAGTAGGCAGCGCGTAAGTCTCATAATCTTAAGGTCGTGAGTTCGATCCTCAACCGGGGCATTTAATTTACTTTCGTCCACAGCTAAATTGACGGCTCTGGGGTTTGCGAAGCAGCGAAACACTTTGTACTTTGTTATCCACAAGGCTTCAACGACTCAGCGTGATAATGTTTACTTCCCGTTATTACTACTTGCAGTTCTTATGTAAAATTTTCAAGGAAAAAAGTACTAGTAATAAAACTGAATTTCGTACGATATAACGTGTAAAGTCACAATGTATGACCTGCTGTATGATGACAGGCAGCAGGTCTTTACTTGCGAAATAAGTAAATAAATATTACTACTTACAGCTTTGCTTTTCCTCCTACCCCTGTAACAACGAGGCATAAAGCAATGGATTGTGACTTTTGACATGCGCGCCTCGCCATGGGCGCGCGAAAAGGTGCTCGCAAACAGGGAAAGTGCGACACGGAAAGCGAGTGGACCGGGTGTAAAGCCGGAGAGAAATGTGCATGTCCGGTGTGGTCTAGTGGCTAGGATACCTGGCTCTCACCCAGGAGGCCCGGGTTCGATTCCCGGTACCGGAACGGAATTTTTCGGAAAAAATCACGACAAGTTTTGACCCTGCGAAAGGCTGTTTCACGCCCTCCTCGCATTATAGCTACTGGTTCATAAACGTCAGCTGAAAACAGTCGAGAGAAACGGTCACGCAATGAAATTACTACGAGCAGCGGAATATAGGGAGAAGAGACGCTGCTCCACTGTTGGACTGCTACCATAGAAATGTTACATGGCAATACGCAGAGCAATTCCCGCGAAGCGATGGAAGGCTGTCTGCACCGAGGTCCGTTAGCTCAGTTGGTTAGAGCGTCGTGCTAATAACGCGAAGGTCGTGGGTTCGATCCCCCCACGGCCCACTACGATTTCACTCTTTCAAAAAGGCAACGCCGATTTCGGCGGGGAAGTATGGTGACAAAGAAATCGTCACATTGTGTGGGAACTGATAGGGGACCAGAACGCGACTTGTCGGGACGCGCTAAAACACTTCACTGGTCACAGCACGGTGAACGCACAGTTTCTCGTCCGATCACCGCTACTGCGCGAAGCTGGACGTTGTCAGTGCTTGGGCGGGTGACCGCCTGCGAACACACGGCACTGCCGATAGTTTCAATTCGTATTTCTCTTTCCTCTTCGGTTTCGGAGCTGCAGCGCTATTCGGTCAAGGGCACTGGCGCCACATTTTGCCTCTCAGTATGCCAAGTCGCGCCGTGCGGCCACAGTGAAATGAAGGAGCGTGTTGAAAAATTTTCAACAAAGAAAAAAAAATGAAATGTACTAGTAATAAAACTGAATTTGTCTGACAGAACATGTAAAATCAGACAATACATGATAACAGGCAGCAGGTATTTACTTGAGGCATAAGTAATGTGGTGCCCGCCTCGCCATACCTCTCTCAGTCGTTTTGCGCGCTTGTTCTTTTTATATAGGCCGATTGGAGAGCGTCAGCTCTCGCGTCAGCTGAGCAAAGTCGAGACAAGTCGAGACTCAAGGAGAATCGACGCACACGCTATAGGGTGGCCTGCAGCGAGTAAGATGGGGAAAGAAACATTAATTGAAGGACGCGTGGCAAAAGTACTCATACGCAAAAGTTAAAAGCCGGCTGCGGTGGCCGGGAATCGAACCCGGATCAACTGCTTGGAAGGCAACTATGCTGACCATTACACCACCACCGCACGGTTTCCGTCCGCGCACGCCGCGCTGTGTCTGCTTCCCGCCTGTCGGCGGCGGCTCAAGGTGGTCGTAGCTGTAGGCGCATTACGGCGTAGGCGAGCGCATCCAGACAGCGTCTCTACGCACATTTCGCGTCCTTTGGCAAGAGTCGTCGCGTGCGTGCGCCGCAAGAGTACTTAGGCGATCGCGTTCGGGCGTCATTTTTAAGCAGTGCAGTGCAGGATTCAGCGTCTGTAGCATTCTCTCGAGAGGATGCGACGGCGCTGGACGGCAGTCCCACTTTCCCCTCAGGCGTCTGCCGCGGAAAGCACCAGGAAGCTGAGCATCGGTGGTTCAGTGGTAGAATGCTCGCCTGCCACGCGGGCGGCCCGGGTTCGATTCCCGGCCGATGCATCATTTTGTTTTTTCTCCGATAGTGGCGCTGCGTGTCTTTCGCACTCGAACTGCGTGAGCCATGAGAATGCACCGCGGTATTTCCGTGGGAAATAACCTAACATGCAGCGCACACGACTGCTCGTTTGGACTCTTGTGTGCTATTCTACATACTGGCGTCGGCCTAGCATCGCAAGTTGCCTGTCGCGCCGGGAATGCACGTGTAGCAACAGAAAAAAATGAGCCAGGAAGTGCAGACTCTCTACCACTGGTATTTGGTACTTACCGAGATCACTTGCCTCGGTAGCGCAGTAGGCAGCGCGTAAGTCTCATAATCTTAAGGTCGTGAGTTCGATCCTCAACCGGGGCATTTAATTTACTTTCGTCCACAGCTAAATTGACGGCTCTGGGGTTTGCGAAGCAGCGAAACACTTTGTACTTTGTTATCCACAAGGCTTCAACGACTCAGCGTGATAATGTTTACTTCCCGTTATTACTACTTGCAGTTCTTATGTAAAATTTTCAAGGAAAAAAGTACTAGTAATAAAACTGAATTTCGTACGATATAACGTGTAAAGTCACAATGTATGACCTGCTGTATGATGACAGGCAGCAGGTCTTTACTTGCGAAATAAGTAAATAAATATTACTACTTACAGCTTTGCTTTTCCTCCTACCCCTGTAACAACGAGGCATAAAGCAATGGATTGTGACTTTTGACATGCGCGCCTCGCCATGGGCGCGCGAAAAGGTGCTCGCAAACAGGGAAAGTGCGACACGGAAAGCGAGTGGACCGGGTGTAAAGCCGGAGAGAAATGTGCATGTCCGGTGTGGTCTAGTGGCTAGGATACCTGGCTCTCACCCAGGAGGCCCGGGTTCGATTCCCGGTACCGGAACGGAATTTTTCGGAAAAAATCACGACAAGTTTTGACCCTGCGAAAGGCTGTTTCACGCCCTCCTCGCATTATAGCTACTGGTTCATAAACGTCAGCTGAAAACAGTCGAGAGAAACGGTCACGCAATGAAATTACTACGAGCAGCGGAATATAGGGAGAAGAGACGCTGCTCCACTGTTGGACTGCTACCATAGAAATGTTACATGGCAATACGCAGAGCAATTCCCGCGAAGCGATGGAAGGCTGTCTGCACCGAGGTCCGTTAGCTCAGTTGGTTAGAGCGTCGTGCTAATAACGCGAAGGTCGTGGGTTCGATCCCCCCACGGCCCACTACGATTTCACTCTTTCAAAAAGGCAACGCCGATTTCGGCGGGGAAGTATGGTGACAAAGAAATCGTCACATTGTGTGGGAACTGATAGGGGACCAGAACGCGACTTGTCGGGACGCGCTAAAACACTTCACTGGTCACAGCACGGTGAACGCACAGTTTCTCGTCCGATCACCGCTACTGCGCGAAGCTGGACGTTGTCAGTGCTTGGGCGGGTGACCGCCTGCGAACACACGGCACTGCCGATAGTTTCAATTCGTATTTCTCTTTCCTCTTCGGTTTCGGAGCTGCAGCGCTATTCGGTCAAGGGCACTGGCGCCACATTTTGCCTCTCAGTATGCCAAGTCGCGCCGTGCGGCCACAGTGAAATGAAGGAGCGTGTTGAAAAATTTTCAACAAAGAAAAAAAAATGAAATGTACTAGTAATAAAACTGAATTTGTCTGACAGAACATGTAAAATCAGACAATACATGATAACAGGCAGCAGGTATTTACTTGAGGCATAAGTAATGTGGTGCCCGCCTCGCCATACCTCTCTCAGTCGTTTTGCGCGCTTGTTCTTTTTATATAGGCCGATTGGAGAGCGTCAGCTCTCGCGTCAGCTGAGCAAAGTCGAGACAAGTCGAGACTCAAGGAGAATCGACGCACACGCTATAGGGTGGCCTGCAGCGAGTAAGATGGGGAAAGAAACATTAATTGAAGGACGCGTGGCAAAAGTACTCATACGCAAAAGTTAAAAGCCGGCTGCGGTGGCCGGGAATCGAACCCGGATCAACTGCTTGGAAGGCAACTATGCTGACCATTACACCACCACCGCACGGTTTCCGTCCGCGCACGCCGCGCTGTGTCTGCTTCCCGCCTGTCGGCGGCGGCTCAAGGTGGTCGTAGCTGTAGGCGCATTACGGCGTAGGCGAGCGCATCCAGACAGCGTCTCTACGCACATTTCGCGTCCTTTGGCAAGAGTCGTCGCGTGCGTGCGCCGCAAGAGTACTTAGGCGATCGCGTTCGGGCGTCATTTTTAAGCAGTGCAGTGCAGGATTCAGCGTCTGTAGCATTCTCTCGAGAGGATGCGACGGCGCTGGACGGCAGTCCCACTTTCCCCTCAGGCGTCTGCCGCGGAAAGCACCAGGAAGCTGAGCATCGGTGGTTCAGTGGTAGAATGCTCGCCTGCCACGCGGGCGGCCCGGGTTCGATTCCCGGCCGATGCATCATTTTGTTTTTTCTCCGATAGTGGCGCTGCGTGTCTTTCGCACTCGAACTGCGTGAGCCATGAGAATGCACCGCGGTATTTCCGTGGGAAATAACCTAACATGCAGCGCACACGACTGCTCGTTTGGACTCTTGTGTGCTATTCTACATACTGGCGTCGGCCTAGCATCGCAAGTTGCCTGTCGCGCCGGGAATGCACGTGTAGCAACAGAAAAAAATGAGCCAGGAAGTGCAGACTCTCTACCACTGGTATTTGGTACTTACCGAGATCACTTGCCTCGGTAGCGCAGTAGGCAGCGCGTAAGTCTCATAATCTTAAGGTCGTGAGTTCGATCCTCAACCGGGGCATTTAATTTACTTTCGTCCACAGCTAAATTGACGGCTCTGGGGTTTGCGAAGCAGCGAAACACTTTGTACTTTGTTATCCACAAGGCTTCAACGACTCAGCGTGATAATGTTTACTTCCCGTTATTACTACTTGCAGTTCTTATGTAAAATTTTCAAGGAAAAAAGTACTAGTAATAAAACTGAATTTCGTACGATATAACGTGTAAAGTCACAATGTATGACCTGCTGTATGATGACAGGCAGCAGGTCTTTACTTGCGAAATAAGTAAATAAATATTACTACTTACAGCTTTGCTTTTCCTCCTACCCCTGTAACAACGAGGCATAAAGCAATGGATTGTGACTTTTGACATGCGCGCCTCGCCATGGGCGCGCGAAAAGGTGCTCGCAAACAGGGAAAGTGCGACACGGAAAGCGAGTGGACCGGGTGTAAAGCCGGAGAGAAATGTGCATGTCCGGTGTGGTCTAGTGGCTAGGATACCTGGCTCTCACCCAGGAGGCCCGGGTTCGATTCCCGGTACCGGAACGGAATTTTTCGGAAAAAATCACGACAAGTTTTGACCCTGCGAAAGGCTGTTTCACGCCCTCCTCGCATTATAGCTACTGGTTCATAAACGTCAGCTGAAAACAGTCGAGAGAAACGGTCACGCAATGAAATTACTACGAGCAGCGGAATATAGGGAGAAGAGACGCTGCTCCACTGTTGGACTGCTACCATAGAAATGTTACATGGCAATACGCAGAGCAATTCCCGCGAAGCGTGTCTGCACCGAGGTCCGTTAGCTCAGTTGGTTAGAGCGTCGTGCTAATAACGCGAAGGTCGTGGGTTCGATCCCCCCACGGCCCACTACGATTTCACTCTTTCAAAAAGGCAACGCCGATTTCGGCGGGGAAGTATGGTGACAAAGAAATCGTCACATTGTGTGGGAACTGATAGGGGACCAGAACGCGACTTGTCGGGACGCGCTAAAACACTTCACTGGTCACAGCACGGTGAACGCACAGTTTCTCGTCCGATCACCGCTACTGCGCGAAGCTGGACGTTGTCAGTGCTTGGGCGGGTGACCGCCTGCGAACACACGGCACTGCCGATAGTTTCAATTCGTATTTCTCTTTCCTCTTCGGTTTCGGAGCTGCAGCGCTATTCGGTCAAGGGCACTGGCGCCACATTTTGCCTCTCAGTATGCCAAGTCGCGCCGTGCGGCCACAGTGAAATGAAGGAGCGTGTTGAAAAATTTTCAACAAAGAAAAAAAAATGAAATGTACTAGTAATAAAACTGAATTTGTCTGACAGAACATGTAAAATCAGACAATACATGATAACAGGCAGCAGGTATTTACTTGAGGCATAAGTAATGTGGTGCCCGCCTCGCCATACCTCTCTCAGTCGTTTTGCGCGCTTGTTCTTTTTATATAGGCCGATTGGAGAGCGTCAGCTCTCGCGTCAGCTGAGCAAAGTCGAGACAAGTCGAGACTCAAGGAGAATCGACGCACACGCTATAGGGTGGCCTGCAGCGAGTAAGATGGGGAAAGAAACATTAATTGAAGGACGCGTGGCAAAAGTACTCATACGCAAAAGTTAAAAGCCGGCTGCGGTGGCCGGGAATCGAACCCGGATCAACTGCTTGGAAGGCAACTATGCTGACCATTACACCACCACCGCACGGTTTCCGTCCGCGCACGCCGCGCTGTGTCTGCTTCCCGCCTGTCGGCGGCGGCTCAAGGTGGTCGTAGCTGTAGGCGCATTACGGCGTAGGCGAGCGCATCCAGACAGCGTCTCTACGCACATTTCGCGTCCTTTGGCAAGAGTCGTCGCGTGCGTGCGCCGCAAGAGTACTTAGGCGATCGCGTTCGGGCGTCATTTTTAAGCAGTGCAGTGCAGGATTCAGCGTCTGTAGCATTCTCTCGAGAGGATGCGACGGCGCTGGACGGCAGTCCCACTTTCCCCTCAGGCGTCTGCCGCGGAAAGCACCAGGAAGCTGAGCATCGGTGGTTCAGTGGTAGAATGCTCGCCTGCCACGCGGGCGGCCCGGGTTCGATTCCCGGCCGATGCATCATTTTGTTTTTTCTCCGATAGTGGCGCTGCGTGTCTTTCGCACTCGAACTGCGTGAGCCATGAGAATGCACCGCGGTATTTCCGTGGGAAATAACCTAACATGCAGCGCACACGACTGCTCGTTTGGACTCTTGTGTGCTATTCTACATACTGGCGTCGGCCTAGCATCGCAAGTTGCCTGTCGCGCCGGGAATGCACGTGTAGCAACAGAAAAAAATGAGCCAGGAAGTGCAGACTCTCTACCACTGGTATTTGGTACTTACCGAGATCACTTGCCTCGGTAGCGCAGTAGGCAGCGCGTAAGTCTCATAATCTTAAGGTCGTGAGTTCGATCCTCAACCGGGGCATTTAATTTACTTTCGTCCACAGCTAAATTGACGGCTCTGGGGTTTGCGAAGCAGCGAAACACTTTGTACTTTGTTATCCACAAGGCTTCAACGACTCAGCGTGATAATGTTTACTTCCCGTTATTACTACTTGCAGTTCTTATGTAAAATTTTCAAGGAAAAAAGTACTAGTAATAAAACTGAATTTCGTACGATATAACGTGTAAAGTCACAATGTATGACCTGCTGTATGATGACAGGCAGCAGGTCTTTACTTGCGAAATAAGTAAATAAATATTACTACTTACAGCTTTGCTTTTCCTCCTACCCCTGTAACAACGAGGCATAAAGCAATGGATTGTGACTTTTGACATGCGCGCCTCGCCATGGGCGCGCGAAAAGGTGCTCGCAAACAGGGAAAGTGCGACACGGAAAGCGAGTGGACCGGGTGTAAAGCCGGAGAGAAATGTGCATGTCCGGTGTGGTCTAGTGGCTAGGATACCTGGCTCTCACCCAGGAGGCCCGGGTTCGATTCCCGGTACCGGAACGGAATTTTTCGGAAAAAATCACGACAAGTTTTGACCCTGCGAAAGGCTGTTTCACGCCCTCCTCGCATTATAGCTACTGGTTCATAAACGTCAGCTGAAAACAGTCGAGAGAAACGGTCACGCAATGAAATTACTACGAGCAGCGGAATATAGGGAGAAGAGACGCTGCTCCACTGTTGGACTGCTACCATAGAAATGTTACATGGCAATACGCAGAGCAATTCCCGCGAAGCGATGGAAGGCTGTCTGCACCGAGGTCCGTTAGCTCAGTTGGTTAGAGCGTCGTGCTAATAACGCGAAGGTCGTGGGTTCGATCCCCCCACGGCCCACTACGATTTCACTCTTTCAAAAAGGCAACGCCGATTTCGGCGGGGAAGTATGGTGACAAAGAAATCGTCACATTGTGTGGGAACTGATAGGGGACCAGAACGCGACTTGTCGGGACGCGCTAAAACACTTCACTGGTCACAGCACGGTGAACGCACAGTTTCTCGTCCGATCACCGCTACTGCGCGAAGCTGGACGTTGTCAGTGCTTGGGCGGGTGACCGCCTGCGAACACACGGCACTGCCGATAGTTTCAATTCGTATTTCTCTTTCCTCTTCGGTTTCGGAGCTGCAGCGCTATTCGGTCAAGGGCACTGGCGCCACATTTTGCCTCTCAGTATGCCAAGTCGCGCCGTGCGGCCACAGTGAAATGAAGGAGCGTGTTGAAAAATTTTCAACAAAGAAAAAAAAATGAAATGTACTAGTAATAAAACTGAATTTGTCTGACAGAACATGTAAAATCAGACAATACATGATAACAGGCAGCAGGTATTTACTTGAGGCATAAGTAATGTGGTGCCCGCCTCGCCATACCTCTCTCAGTCGTTTTGCGCGCTTGTTCTTTTTATATAGGCCGATTGGAGAGCGTCAGCTCTCGCGTCAGCTGAGCAAAGTCGAGACAAGTCGAGACTCAAGGAGAATCGACGCACACGCTATAGGGTGGCCTGCAGCGAGTAAGATGGGGAAAGAAACATTAATTGAAGGACGCGTGGCAAAAGTACTCATACGCAAAAGTTAAAAGCCGGCTGCGGTGGCCGGGAATCGAACCCGGATCAACTGCTTGGAAGGCAACTATGCTGACCATTACACCACCACCGCACGGTTTCCGTCCGCGCACGCCGCGCTGTGTCTGCTTCCCGCCTGTCGGCGGCGGCTCAAGGTGGTCGTAGCTGTAGGCGCATTACGGCGTAGGCGAGCGCATCCAGACAGCGTCTCTACGCACATTTCGCGTCCTTTGGCAAGAGTCGTCGCGTGCGTGCGCCGCAAGAGTACTTAGGCGATCGCGTTCGGGCGTCATTTTTAAGCAGTGCAGTGCAGGATTCAGCGTCTGTAGCATTCTCTCGAGAGGATGCGACGGCGCTGGACGGCAGTCCCACTTTCCCCTCAGGCGTCTGCCGCGGAAAGCACCAGGAAGCTGAGCATCGGTGGTTCAGTGGTAGAATGCTCGCCTGCCACGCGGGCGGCCCGGGTTCGATTCCCGGCCGATGCATCATTTTGTTTTTTCTCCGATAGTGGCGCTGCGTGTCTTTCGCACTCGAACTGCGTGAGCCATGAGAATGCACCGCGGTATTTCCGTGGGAAATAACCTAACATGCAGCGCACACGACTGCTCGTTTGGACTCTTGTGTGCTATTCTACATACTGGCGTCGGCCTAGCATCGCAAGTTGCCTGTCGCGCCGGGAATGCACGTGTAGCAACAGAAAAAAATGAGCCAGGAAGTGCAGACTCTCTACCACTGGTATTTGGTACTTACCGAGATCACTTGCCTCGGTAGCGCAGTAGGCAGCGCGTAAGTCTCATAATCTTAAGGTCGTGAGTTCGATCCTCAACCGGGGCATTTAATTTACTTTCGTCCACAGCTAAATTGACGGCTCTGGGGTTTGCGAAGCAGCGAAACACTTTGTACTTTGTTATCCACAAGGCTTCAACGACTCAGCGTGATAATGTTTACTTCCCGTTATTACTACTTGCAGTTCTTATGTAAAATTTTCAAGGAAAAAAGTACTAGTAATAAAACTGAATTTCGTACGATATAACGTGTAAAGTCACAATGTATGACCTGCTGTATGATGACAGGCAGCAGGTCTTTACTTGCGAAATAAGTAAATAAATATTACTACTTACAGCTTTGCTTTTCCTCCTACCCCTGTAACAACGAGGCATAAAGCAATGGATTGTGACTTTTGACATGCGCGCCTCGCCATGGGCGCGCGAAAAGGTGCTCGCAAACAGGGAAAGTGCGACACGGAAAGCGAGTGGACCGGGTGTAAAGCCGGAGAGAAATGTGCATGTCCGGTGTGGTCTAGTGGCTAGGATACCTGGCTCTCACCCAGGAGGCCCGGGTTCGATTCCCGGTACCGGAACGGAATTTTTCGGAAAAAATCACGACAAGTTTTGACCCTGCGAAAGGCTGTTTCACGCCCTCCTCGCATTATAGCTACTGGTTCATAAACGTCAGCTGAAAACAGTCGAGAGAAACGGTCACGCAATGAAATTACTACGAGCAGCGGAATATAGGGAGAAGAGACGCTGCTCCACTGTTGGACTGCTACCATAGAAATGTTACATGGCAATACGCAGAGCAATTCCCGCGAAGCGATGGAAGGCTGTCTGCACCGAGGTCCGTTAGCTCAGTTGGTTAGAGCGTCGTGCTAATAACGCGAAGGTCGTGGGTTCGATCCCCCCACGGCCCACTACGATTTCACTCTTTCAAAAAGGCAACGCCGATTTCGGCGGGGAAGTATGGTGACAAAGAAATCGTCACATTGTGTGGGAACTGATAGGGGACCAGAACGCGACTTGTCGGGACGCGCTAAAACACTTCACTGGTCACAGCACGGTGAACGCACAGTTTCTCGTCCGATCACCGCTACTGCGCGAAGCTGGACGTTGTCAGTGCTTGGGCGGGTGACCGCCTGCGAACACACGGCACTGCCGATAGTTTCAATTCGTATTTCTCTTTCCTCTTCGGTTTCGGAGCTGCAGCGCTATTCGGTCAAGGGCACTGGCGCCACATTTTGCCTCTCAGTATGCCAAGTCGCGCCGTGCGGCCACAGTGAAATGAAGGAGCGTGTTGAAAAATTTTCAACAAAGAAAAAAAAATGAAATGTACTAGTAATAAAACTGAATTTGTCTGACAGAACATGTAAAATCAGACAATACATGATAACAGGCAGCAGGTATTTACTTGAGGCATAAGTAATGTGGTGCCCGCCTCGCCATACCTCTCTCAGTCGTTTTGCGCGCTTGTTCTTTTTATATAGGCCGATTGGAGAGCGTCAGCTCTCGCGTCAGCTGAGCAAAGTCGAGACAAGTCGAGACTCAAGGAGAATCGACGCACACGCTATAGGGTGGCCTGCAGCGAGTAAGATGGGGAAAGAAACATTAATTGAAGGACGCGTGGCAAAAGTACTCATACGCAAAAGTTAAAAGCCGGCTGCGGTGGCCGGGAATCGAACCCGGATCAACTGCTTGGAAGGCAACTATGCTGACCATTACACCACCACCGCACGGTTTCCGTCCGCGCACGCCGCGCTGTGTCTGCTTCCCGCCTGTCGGCGGCGGCTCAAGGTGGTCGTAGCTGTAGGCGCATTACGGCGTAGGCGAGCGCATCCAGACAGCGTCTCTACGCACATTTCGCGTCCTTTGGCAAGAGTCGTCGCGTGCGTGCGCCGCAAGAGTACTTAGGCGATCGCGTTCGGGCGTCATTTTTAAGCAGTGCAGTGCAGGATTCAGCGTCTGTAGCATTCTCTCGAGAGGATGCGACGGCGCTGGACGGCAGTCCCACTTTCCCCTCAGGCGTCTGCCGCGGAAAGCACCAGGAAGCTGAGCATCGGTGGTTCAGTGGTAGAATGCTCGCCTGCCACGCGGGCGGCCCGGGTTCGATTCCCGGCCGATGCATCATTTTGTTTTTTCTCCGATAGTGGCGCTGCGTGTCTTTCGCACTCGAACTGCGTGAGCCATGAGAATGCACCGCGGTATTTCCGTGGGAAATAACCTAACATGCAGCGCACACGACTGCTCGTTTGGACTCTTGTGTGCTATTCTACATACTGGCGTCGGCCTAGCATCGCAAGTTGCCTGTCGCGCCGGGAATGCACGTGTAGCAACAGAAAAAAATGAGCCAGGAAGTGCAGACTCTCTACCACTGGTATTTGGTACTTACCGAGATCACTTGCCTCGGTAGCGCAGTAGGCAGCGCGTAAGTCTCATAATCTTAAGGTCGTGAGTTCGATCCTCAACCGGGGCATTTAATTTACTTTCGTCCACAGCTAAATTGACGGCTCTGGGGTTTGCGAAGCAGCGAAACACTTTGTACTTTGTTATCCACAAGGCTTCAACGACTCAGCGTGATAATGTTTACTTCCCGTTATTACTACTTGCAGTTCTTATGTAAAATTTTCAAGGAAAAAAGTACTAGTAATAAAACTGAATTTCGTACGATATAACGTGTAAAGTCACAATGTATGACCTGCTGTATGATGACAGGCAGCAGGTCTTTACTTGCGAAATAAGTAAATAAATATTACTACTTACAGCTTTGCTTTTCCTCCTACCCCTGTAACAACGAGGCATAAAGCAATGGATTGTGACTTTTGACATGCGCGCCTCGCCATGGGCGCGCGAAAAGGTGCTCGCAAACAGGGAAAGTGCGACACGGAAAGCGAGTGGACCGGGTGTAAAGCCGGAGAGAAATGTGCATGTCCGGTGTGGTCTAGTGGCTAGGATACCTGGCTCTCACCCAGGAGGCCCGGGTTCGATTCCCGGTACCGGAACGGAATTTTTCGGAAAAAATCACGACAAGTTTTGACCCTGCGAAAGGCTGTTTCACGCCCTCCTCGCATTATAGCTACTGGTTCATAAACGTCAGCTGAAAACAGTCGAGAGAAACGGTCACGCAATGAAATTACTACGAGCAGCGGAATATAGGGAGAAGAGACGCTGCTCCACTGTTGGACTGCTACCATAGAAATGTTACATGGCAATACGCAGAGCAATTCCCGCGAAGCGATGGAAGGCTGTCTGCACCGAGGTCCGTTAGCTCAGTTGGTTAGAGCGTCGTGCTAATAACGCGAAGGTCGTGGGTTCGATCCCCCCACGGCCCACTACGATTTCACTCTTTCAAAAAGGCAACGCCGATTTCGGCGGGGAAGTATGGTGACAAAGAAATCGTCACATTGTGTGGGAACTGATAGGGGACCAGAACGCGACTTGTCGGGACGCGCTAAAACACTTCACTGGTCACAGCACGGTGAACGCACAGTTTCTCGTCCGATCACCGCTACTGCGCGAAGCTGGACGTTGTCAGTGCTTGGGCGGGTGACCGCCTGCGAACACACGGCACTGCCGATAGTTTCAATTCGTATTTCTCTTTCCTCTTCGGTTTCGGAGCTGCAGCGCTATTCGGTCAAGGGCACTGGCGCCACATTTTGCCTCTCAGTATGCCAAGTCGCGCCGTGCGGCCACAGTGAAATGAAGGAGCGTGTTGAAAAATTTTCAACAAAGAAAAAAAAATGAAATGTACTAGTAATAAAACTGAATTTGTCTGACAGAACATGTAAAATCAGACAATACATGATAACAGGCAGCAGGTATTTACTTGAGGCATAAGTAATGTGGTGCCCGCCTCGCCATACCTCTCTCAGTCGTTTTGCGCGCTTGTTCTTTTTATATAGGCCGATTGGAGAGCGTCAGCTCTCGCGTCAGCTGAGCAAAGTCGAGACAAGTCGAGACTCAAGGAGAATCGACGCACACGCTATAGGGTGGCCTGCAGCGAGTAAGATGGGGAAAGAAACATTAATTGAAGGACGCGTGGCAAAAGTACTCATACGCAAAAGTTAAAAGCCGGCTGCGGTGGCCGGGAATCGAACCCGGATCAACTGCTTGGAAGGCAACTATGCTGACCATTACACCACCACCGCACGGTTTCCGTCCGCGCACGCCGCGCTGTGTCTGCTTCCCGCCTGTCGGCGGCGGCTCAAGGTGGTCGTAGCTGTAGGCGCATTACGGCGTAGGCGAGCGCATCCAGACAGCGTCTCTACGCACATTTCGCGTCCTTTGGCAAGAGTCGTCGCGTGCGTGCGCCGCAAGAGTACTTAGGCGATCGCGTTCGGGCGTCATTTTTAAGCAGTGCAGTGCAGGATTCAGCGTCTGTAGCATTCTCTCGAGAGGATGCGACGGCGCTGGACGGCAGTCCCACTTTCCCCTCAGGCGTCTGCCGCGGAAAGCACCAGGAAGCTGAGCATCGGTGGTTCAGTGGTAGAATGCTCGCCTGCCACGCGGGCGGCCCGGGTTCGATTCCCGGCCGATGCATCATTTTGTTTTTTCTCCGATAGTGGCGCTGCGTGTCTTTCGCACTCGAACTGCGTGAGCCATGAGAATGCACCGCGGTATTTCCGTGGGAAATAACCTAACATGCAGCGCACACGACTGCTCGTTTGGACTCTTGTGTGCTATTCTACATACTGGCGTCGGCCTAGCATCGCAAGTTGCCTGTCGCGCCGGGAATGCACGTGTAGCAACAGAAAAAAATGAGCCAGGAAGTGCAGACTCTCTACCACTGGTATTTGGTACTTACCGAGATCACTTGCCTCGGTAGCGCAGTAGGCAGCGCGTAAGTCTCATAATCTTAAGGTCGTGAGTTCGATCCTCAACCGGGGCATTTAATTTACTTTCGTCCACAGCTAAATTGACGGCTCTGGGGTTTGCGAAGCAGCGAAACACTTTGTACTTTGTTATCCACAAGGCTTCAACGACTCAGCGTGATAATGTTTACTTCCCGTTATTACTACTTGCAGTTCTTATGTAAAATTTTCAAGGAAAAAAGTACTAGTAATAAAACTGAATTTCGTACGATATAACGTGTAAAGTCACAATGTATGACCTGCTGTATGATGACAGGCAGCAGGTCTTTACTTGCGAAATAAGTAAATAAATATTACTACTTACAGCTTTGCTTTTCCTCCTACCCCTGTAACAACGAGGCATAAAGCAATGGATTGTGACTTTTGACATGCGCGCCTCGCCATGGGCGCGCGAAAAGGTGCTCGCAAACAGGGAAAGTGCGACACGGAAAGCGAGTGGACCGGGTGTAAAGCCGGAGAGAAATGTGCATGTCCGGTGTGGTCTAGTGGCTAGGATACCTGGCTCTCACCCAGGAGGCCCGGGTTCGATTCCCGGTACCGGAACGGAATTTTTCGGAAAAAATCACGACAAGTTTTGACCCTGCGAAAGGCTGTTTCACGCCCTCCTCGCATTATAGCTACTGGTTCATAAACGTCAGCTGAAAACAGTCGAGAGAAACGGTCACGCAATGAAATTACTACGAGCAGCGGAATATAGGGAGAAGAGACGCTGCTCCACTGTTGGACTGCTACCATAGAAATGTTACATGGCAATACGCAGAGCAATTCCCGCGAAGCGATGGAAGGCTGTCTGCACCGAGGTCCGTTAGCTCAGTTGGTTAGAGCGTCGTGCTAATAACGCGAAGGTCGTGGGTTCGATCCCCCCACGGCCCACTACGATTTCACTCTTTCAAAAAGGCAACGCCGATTTCGGCGGGGAAGTATGGTGACAAAGAAATCGTCACATTGTGTGGGAACTGATAGGGGACCAGAACGCGACTTGTCGGGACGCGCTAAAACACTTCACTGGTCACAGCACGGTGAACGCACAGTTTCTCGTCCGATCACCGCTACTGCGCGAAGCTGGACGTTGTCAGTGCTTGGGCGGGTGACCGCCTGCGAACACACGGCACTGCCGATAGTTTCAATTCGTATTTCTCTTTCCTCTTCGGTTTCGGAGCTGCAGCGCTATTCGGTCAAGGGCACTGGCGCCACATTTGCCTCTCAGTATGCCAAGTCGCGCCGTGCGGCCACAGTGAAATGAAGGAGCGTGTTGAAAAATTTTCAACAAAGAAAAAAAAATGAAATGTACTAGTAATAAAACTGAATTTGTCTGACAGAACATGTAAAATCAGACAATACATGATAACAGGCAGCAGGTATTTACTTGAGGCATAAGTAATGTGGTGCCCGCCTCGCCAATACCTCTCTCAGTCGTTTTGCGCGCTTGTTCTTTTTATATAGGCCGATTGGAGAGCGTCAGCTCTCGCGTCAGCTGAGCAAAGTCGAGACAAGTCGAGACTCAAGGAGAATCGACGCACACGCTATAGGGTGGCCTGCAGCGAGTAAGATGGGGAAAGAAACATTAATTGAAGGACGCGTGGCAAAAGTACTCATACGCAAAAGTTAAAAGCCGGCTGCGGTGGCCGGGAATCGAACCCGGATCAACTGCTTGGAAGGCAACTATGCTGACCATTACACCACCACCGCACGGTTTCCGTCCGCGCACGCCGCGCTGTGTCTGCTTCCCGCCTGTCGGCGGGCGGCTCAAGGTGGTCGTAGCTGTAGGCGCATTACGGCGTAGGCGAGCGCATCCAGACAGCGTCTCTACGCACATTTCGCGTCCTTTGGCAAGAGTCGTCGCGTGCGTGCGCCGCAAGAGTACTTAGGCGATCGCGTTCGGGCGTCATTTTTAAGCAGTGCAGTGCAGGATTCAGCGTCTGTAGCATTCTCTCGAGAGGATGCGACGGCGCTGGACGGCAGTCCCACTTTCCCCCTCAGGCGTCTGCCGCGGAAAGCACCAGGAAGCTGAGCATCGGTGGTTCAGTGGTAGAATGCTCGCCTGCCACGCGGGCGGCCCGGGTTCGATTCCCGGCCGATGCATCATTTGTTTTTTCTCCGATAGTGGCGCTGCGTGTCTTTCGCACTCGAACTGCGTGAGCCATGAGAATGCACCGCGGTATTTCCGTGGGAAATAACCTAACATGCAGCGCACACGACTGCTCGTTTGGACTCTTGTGTGCTATTCTACATACTGGCGTCGGCCTAGCATCGCAAGTTGCCTGTCGCGCCGGGAATGCACGTGTAGCAACAGAAAAAAATGAGCCAGGAAGTGCAGACTCTCTACCACTGGTATTTGGTACTTACCGAGATCACTTGCCTCGGTAGCGCAGTAGGCAGCGCGTAAGTCTCATAATCTTAAGGTCGTGAGTTCGATCCTCAACCGGGGCATTTAATTTACTTTCGTCCACAGCTAAAATGACGGCTCTGGGGTTTGCGAAGCAGCGAAACACTTTGTACTTTGTTATCCACAAGGCTTCAACGACTCAGCGTGATAATGTTTACTTCCCGTTATTACTACTTGCAGTTCTTATGTAAAATTTTCAAGGAAAAAAGTACTAGTAATAAAACTGAATTTCGTACGATATAACGTGTAAAGTCACAATGTATGACCTGCTGTATGATGACAGGCAGCAGGTCTTTACTTGCGAAATAAGTAAATAAATATTACTACTTACAGCTTTGCTTTTCCTCCTACCCCTGTAACAACGAGGCATAAAGCAATGGATTGTGACTTTTGACATGCGCGCCTCGCCATGGGCGCGCGAAAAGGTGCTCGCAAACAGGGAAAGTGCGACACGGAAAGCGAGTGGACCGGGTGTAAAGCCGGAGAGAAATGTGCATGTCCGGTGTGGTCTAGTGGCTAGGATACCTGGCTCTCACCCAGGAGGCCCGGGTTCGATTCCCGGTACCGGAACGGAATTTTCGGAAAAAATCACGACAAGTTTTGACCCTGCGAAAGGCTGTTTCACGCCCTCCTCGCATTATAGCTACTGGTTCATAAACGTCAGCTGAAAACAGTCGAGAGAAACGGTCACGCAATGAAATTACTACGAGCAGCGGAATATAGGGAGAAGAGACGCTGCTCCACTGTTGGACTGCTACCATAGAAATGTTACATGGCAATACGCAGAGCAATTCCCGCGAAGCGATGGAAGGCTGTCTGCACCGAGGTCCGTTAGCTCAGTTGGTTAGAGCGTCGTGCTAATAACGCGAAGGTCGTGGGTTCGATCCCCCCACGGCCCACTACGATTTCACTCTTTCAAAAAGGCAACGCCGATTTCGGCGGGGAAGTATGGTGACAAAGAAATCGTCACATTGTGTGGGAACTGATAGGGGACCAGAACGCGACTTGTCGGGACGCGCTAAAACACTTCACTGGTCACAGCACGGTGAACGCACAGTTTCTCGTCCGATCACCGCTACTGCGCGAAGCTGGACGTTGTCAGTGCTTGGGCGGGTGACCGCCTGCGAACACACGGCACTGCCGATAGTTTCAATTCGTATTTCTCTTTCCTCTTCGGTTTCGGAGCTGCAGCGCTATTCGGTCAAGGGCACTGGCGCCACATTTTGCCTCTCAGTATGCCAAGTCGCGCCGTGCGGCCACAGTGAAATGAAGGAGCGTGTTGAAAAATTTTCAACAAAGAAAAAAAAATGAAATGTACTAGTAATAAAACTGAATTTGTCTGACAGAACATGTAAAATCAGACAATACATGATAACAGGCAGCAGGTATTTACTTGAGGCATAAGTAATGTGGTGCCCGCCTCGCCATACCTCTCCTCAGTCGTTTTGCGCGCTTGTTCTTTTTATATAGGCCGATTGGAGAGCGTCAGCTCTCGCGTCAGCTGAGCAAAGTCGAGACAAGTCGAGACTCAAGGAGAATCGACGCACACGCTATAGGGTGGCCTGCAGCGAGTAAGATGGGGAAAGAAACATTAATTGAAGGACGCGTGGCAAAAGTACTCATACGCAAAAGTTAAAAGCCGGCTGCGGTGGCCGGGAATCGAACCCGGATCAACTGCTTGGAAGGCAACTATGCTGACCATTACACCACCACCGCACGGTTTCCGTCCGCGCACGCCGCGCTGTGTCTGCTTCCCGCCTGTCGCGGCGGCTCAAGGTGGTCGTAGCTGTAGGCGCATTACGGCGTAGGCGAGCGCATCCAGACAGCGTCTCTACGCACATTTCGCGTCCTTTGGCAAGAGTCGTCGCGTGCGT